>NW_024731195.1:0-19643 GCF_018991925.1 Homarus americanus | reverse complement strand
TCACTCATACCTACATACATATATAGAGTCTTTACAGAATGATAGCAGACACGAGGAAGACGAACAACAAGAGGAGGAGAGTTAGAAGAAAATCAACTTCAAGCTAAGAAGAAGAATACCAAGACATTTCCTCCAAACAACAAAACAACACACACAATCAAGCCGACCAAACACTGAGAAACCATGGCGGAACCCAACATGCACCGGACGCTTGACCTGACTCTATCCTGCCGCATCCAGGCGAGTTGCTGCTTAAAGTCCCTCACGCAAGCGCTGTTTAGCCACTGCACCTATTCTATCCTCCTAAAATTCACTTCAATCCCCCCCTGCCACTAGCATGTTATGTATGTATGTATGTATGTATGTATGAATGAATGATAACTGCAACTTTGTGTATTAAAACTCATTACTCTTACCGAAGTAATATAGTGCGTGGTTATGTTATGTCATGTTAGGATAGATTATAAACTACATTGGGTTACATTTCGTGAGGTTCGGTGACGCTACAGGAAGTTAGGTGAGGTACCTGGAGGTTAGGTGAATGTTGACTGACTGACTGACTGACAATTACTAGGAAGTGGTTCCAACACGTTCACGCACAACCTATACTCATACCACAAGTCCAGAATTAGAGAGGATCATGTTATTGGATATATTTTCAACGATTTACTCAGTGTCTAACCAACTCTTTAGCGATTTAAATGTGGACCTAAAATTAGGTCCGTATATTTGTTTGTCGTGGTGGTGGTGGTGGTATGCGCCCGTCCATCAGGTTGATTAACCACCAAAACCATAAAGGGTGCGGCCCTGCCGTTTCAGGGCATACACCACATCCATGGCGGTGACGGTCTTCCTTTTTGCGTGCTCGGTGTAGGTGACGGCGTCACGGATGACGTTCTCCAGACACACCTTGAGGACGCCGCGGGTCTCCTCGTAGATGAGGCCGGATATACGTTTAACACCTCCACGCCGAGCTAGACGACGAATGGCGGGCTTGGTGATACCCTGGATGTTGTCACGAAGCACCTTACGATGACGCTTGGCGCCACCCTTTCCAAGTCCCTTGCCGCCTTTGCCTCGTCCAGTCATGTTGTTGTGGTTGCTACTACAGGTGGTCCTGGTGTGGCTTCGCCCACGGTTTGGTGGGAGTAGGTGGCGTGCTGTGGACGCAGCGGTAGTATCGTTCATCCAAGGCCGTCCCTCCCTCTTGGAGGTGGGGCGTAGCTTGCGGATGACGCATGCTGCACTCGTGGCCAATGAGGTGGCCACTGAGGTGGAGAATGTCTGTATATAAGCCCGCCCGCCTGCCAGGCCGCCCGTATTTACTATTTCGTCGTCGAGATGGCCCGTACTAAACAGACTGCCCGCAAGTCCACTGGAGGCAAGGCTCCACGGAAGCAGCTTGCCACCAAGGCAGCTCGCAAGTCCGCCCCAGCCACCGGTGGTGTCAAGAAGCCCCATCGTTACAGGCCCGGAACCGTCGCCCTTCGTGAGATCCGTCGTTACCCGAAGAGCACAGAGCTACTCATCAGGAAGCTGCCCTTCCAGCGCCTGGTGCGTGAGATCGCCCAGGATTTCAAGACTGACCTGCGCTTCCAGTCGTCTGCCGTCATGGCTCTGCAGGAAGCCTCTGAGGCTTACCTGGTGGGTCTTTTCGAGGACACCAACCTGTGTGCCATTCACGCCAAGCGCGTTACCATCATGCCCAAGGACATCCAGCTGGCCCGGCGCATCCGCGGAGAGCGTGCTTAAGTCCTCTTCCTTGGGGAAAAACAAAAAGCACAACAAAACCTACCAGACATCTATAACTCGGCCCTTCTCAGGGCCAAAGAACTGTTCTGAAGATAATTTTCATGACAATCGAAATGGTTGGTGGACGGAGAGCGTTAATTTCGGTTACTCAAATCGCCTAACGGTAAGTTGGTAACATTCGTGGAGGTACGATTGTATAGTAGGTCATCAATTCGGGAGGTGGGTGGGTGCAACAAACAAGAGCTAGTAACAAATAAATATATAAAGAATAAGTAAGTAAATAAATAAATAAAATAAAAGAACATACAATAAAATAAAAAAAAAAAAATTGTTTACATGAAATAGGCGTGCTGCAAACAAGAAATGAAGCCCAAACACACTCCATGTATGTCACTTTGCAGTGGGTGTACAACTACTCCACGCAGAATTTATTTATTTATTTATTATGTTTTGATTTAGTCCGGTTTCTACGCCAATAGAGAATGCAGATTATTATAATTTTTTTTTTATTTATTTCCCTCTCAATATATCACTGTCGGTAACTGTCTCTTTAACATGTAACTGTGGCTCCGATGGAGCCGATTAAGTTGTAGTAGTGGGATGGCGTGTTTGTTGTGCACAAGTAACCTCTTACTTGGAAGAGGTGTACTTGGTGACAGCCTTGGTGCCCTCAGAAACGGCATGCTTGGCCAGTTCACCGGGCAGCAAGAGTCGGACAGCTGTCTGGATTTCCCGACTTGTAATGGTGGAGCGTTTGTTGTAGTGCGCCAGGCGGGAAGCTTCGGCAGCGATGCGCTCGAAGATGTCGTTCACGAAAGAGTTCATGATGGACATAGCTTTGGAGGAGACTCCTGTGTCGGGGTGCACTTGCTTCAGTACCTTGTAGATGTAGATGCTGTAGCTTTCCTTCCTCCTGCGCTTCTTCTTGTCACCCTTGGCAATGGCCTTCTGGGCCTTTCCAGCCTTCTTGGCAGCCTTTCCGGAAGTTTTGGGAGGCATGGCGGCACAGTTACTCGTGGCGCGGAGCGAGAGAATTGAAAACTGGCCCGACTAACTTTTCCTTATATACCGAGCGGGCCGCTCAGGATCAGACTGGCTGCAGCTACGGCTCTCTTACATTGGTTGTGTCCGCGAGACGGCCACCTGGCCTGATCCTGAGCTTGGTATAAAAGACCAAGGTGGCGGGCGGAAATTTAACCCCTATCACGAAAAGCAGCAGCAGCAACATGTCAGGACGCGGCAAGGGAGGCAAGGTGAAGGGCAAGTCAAAGTCCCGTTCTAGCAGGGCCGGACTCCAGTTCCCCGTGGGTAGGATCCACCGTCTCTTGCGTAAAGGCAACTATGCTGAGCGTGTTGGTGCAGGTGCACCTGTGTACCTTGCAGCCGTCATGGAGTACCTGGCAGCAGAAGTGCTCGAGCTGGCCGGTAACGCCGCCCGCGACAACAAGAAGACCCGCATTATCCCGCGTCATCTTCAGCTTGCCATTCGCAATGACGAGGAGCGGAACAAGCTCCTGTCTGGAGTCACCATTGCCCAAGGGGGTGTCCTTCCTAACATCCAAGCTGTGCTCCTCCCCAAGAAGACAGAGAAGAAATAAGAACCCAAGGTTCGTTCACACAAGACAACCTAACCAAACAGGCTCCTTTCGGAGCCACAGGATATCACTTAAAGAGAGAAATATACGACATCAACGTTTTGCAGGATAACACTCTATTTTACGTGTAATTAGCATAGTATTGTGGAAATTGAGTGAAATTGTTTTTGAATGGTGTAGATGTGAAGGGGTACTGCGGGGGCCTGGGGTGGGGGACTTAAACGGGACTTAGAAGGGCGCAAGAAGCAGCAGCAGCAGCAGCTTTAGCAGCAGCAGCAAGGGAGGCGACCTTATTTTCAGTCAGGTTCATACACAAAGAAATACATCAGATTCATTGACAGTACAGTACACATTTACCAGTGTGGGCTAGCCAATTTGGGATAAAGAGCAAGAATGTAATGTCCTCAATGAAGTAATGACATAGTTCAAGATACAATAAGTGAGGTGGCCTGAAGTCTTTGACAGTGTCCCATTCAATAATATAGTAGTGCTTTAAAGGTGTATCACCAAGTTTACATGCTGAGTGTTCCTTTATGGGTACAGCGTTACTAACTAGCCAGATGTGTCTGTATCCTAACCTAATTCTGGCCACGACTACATCACACAGGCAAGTTGTTTGGACACTCTTCCTAGCCCCCTTGGTCCCTGTTCACCTACCTACTGTAGCAGTAAGTAGGTACCTGTTGTAAATCGAAACGTTGCCAATTTGTATTCAGGGAAAGTTGTTGGAGCTTCTAAACTTGAACTGACACAATCCGAGGAGTGGTGACCCGAGGATCACAGACACTATCTCTCCCTTCCTAACCTCCTGCTCCTTCCTCTGTCCTCCAAAAATTGAACCATGCTATCGCAAAGGTAATAATACAGGTAGAGACAACAACATATTTTCCTATTGTCTTATTATATATTAATAACAGAAACGCTGCCGCCATCCTGGAGGCTTTACATTGTCTCACTGTTCATTCCCTCCACAATTCTTCCTCTTACTTCTTCTTCTTCTTCCACCAATACTTTATTAACGGTGTATGTAAGTTTCACCATGTTTTGCACTCCAGCGGTAGAGCAAAGTATATTTTGTTAGCAATAAACCAAAAGCATATTTTATGGCCTAATCATCACTACATAGAACACCACCCATAAAGCATGATACTAGTAGACCACAAACTGCTATAAACACCCAAAGCATATTTTATTGCCTAATCATCCATCACTACATAGAACACCACTCATAAAGCATGATACTATTAGACCACAAACTGCTATAAACCCCGAAAATATACTATACTAGTGACTCTAATTGTGTTACCCAATATTATACGAAATAATACTATAAAACATAATAATAAACACACTAATAGTGTATATTAGTTGAATGCACAATCTGATGAGAAATCAAAAAAAAAAAAAAAAACATAACAATAACCTAGAAAGAGTGTAGAGTATTTTTGTGCAAACTATTATACTAGTAGATGGTCTAAGATAACTGTATGTGAAGGAAAAGGTGTGCTCTCCACTCAAACTTTCTTTTTATGAAATCTCCCACTCCCCAGCTGAGCGGTACGCCCAATGGGAAACAAAACGTGGCACATAACACGCCGCCCGCCAGCTCTGGCTCGGTGAATAGGAATCAGTAATCGGGCGGAGTATAAACAACACCGCCGCCAATGTGCTCCTCCCATCTCTGAGGAAATCTGGCGGGCAACTTAGTATTATATTAGCATGTAATAATAATAACAATAATAATAATAATAATAATAATACTACTACTACTACTACTACTAATAATAATAATAATAATAATATTAATAATAATAATATTAATAATAATAACATGCAATTTCATTTTATAACACATACTAACAAAATAGTGTATAGCCTACTATACTTAACTATAATAGGTTAGGGTGCGTAGGAGGATCTAAAAAGTACAGTAGTATACACACACACACACACACACACACACACACACACACACTTCGCTACTATATGCCAGACGCTCCCCCGGCTTGACACAACCACTCTCCCTGCTTACCTACCAGCCCCCCCCCCTTCCCACTGACTTAGTAGAAGTATTTGAAATAGCAAAACGCCTGGACAAACTAAAATTAAAACGCTCTACCACCCCCATTGACTTACCAATGAAACGCTTCAAGGAGTTCTCCCCGGAGCTTGCTAAACCCCTATGCTCCATCATCAATGCTTCTCTCAGTCAAGCCAGATGCCCAGCTGACTGGAAGACCTCTTATGTATCACCAGTGCCCAACTCAACCAGCCCACAATCCTTAAATCAGCTACGACCTATTGCAATCACCCCAATACCCAGCCTAATCTGTGAAAGTTTTGTGTTCGACTGGCTGGGCTTTTGCTGATATTGCAGGAGTCGTAGTAGACCCTCAGCAATTTGGCAACATGAAAACTTCCTCCACCACTGACTGACTGACTGTCTTGTCAGCTTTCTCGATTACATATACCGCCATCTCGAGAAACGAAAAACGTCTGTAGCTGTCGCC
This sequence comes from Homarus americanus, assembly GCF_018991925.1. Taxonomy (NCBI): domain Eukaryota; kingdom Metazoa; phylum Arthropoda; class Malacostraca; order Decapoda; family Nephropidae; genus Homarus; species Homarus americanus. The sequence continues at coordinate 13,786 of NW_024731195.1, read as the reverse complement.
TTCATTGATTTTACTAAAGCGTTCGACCTAGTCGACCACAATATAATCATCAACAAAGCTATTGACCTCGGGCTTCGGAGAAGTCTCATACCATGGCTTACAGACTTCCTCAGTGACCGACGCCAAGCTGTACGCTTCCGATGGGCTGTCTCCACCTTTCAGTCACTCACCTGTGGCGTCTCCCAAGGCACCAAGATGGGACCACTTTGCTTCCTTATGCTCATCAATGATGCCCTAAGAGAAACCCCTGCTCGCTGGAAATATGTCGACGACTCCACCATTGGGATCAGCGTCAACAATTCTGCTCCAAACTATACCGCCCTTCATGATTTATTGAACAGTCTCCAAAACTGGGCCACCAACAACCATGGTTATGCACATCAACCTCTCCTCCGACATTGTCCCACCTCCTTCCATTACTCTAGGTCCGAACACACTCCAGGTTTTAGATTCCACGAAGCTCCTCGGCGTCACCATAGACAACAAACTAAATTAGAAACCACACGTCAGTGAAGTTATCAAATCCTCCAGTTTCCGTCTCCACCTCCTACTCCGACTCAAGTCCCTCGGTGTTCCTGCACACCAGCTCCTCAGTGTTTACACAACATTCATACTTCCCAAGCTCACCTGGTCTTCCTCCCTAAATGCCACACAACGTAAACACCTAGAAAAAGTGCAAAAGAGGCCATGCAAGATTATTCTCTACCCTTCCTACTCCACATATCAAGAAGCGCTCAACACACTGACCCTTTAGACTCTCACTGACCATCACCACGACCTCATCTGCAAATTTGGTAAGAAGCTTCTACACCATCCCAGACACCGGCTCCTACTACCACCTGAGATCCCTAGTCCGAGAATTGTTCTTCGACACCACAACCGCATCCAGCCCATACGTGCACGAACTGATCGCTATAAGAACAGCCCAGTCCCAACCATTGTAAAAATTATCGATAACTTGTAATAAATCAGTGTACTCACTCCCAGTAAACACTACTCCTTGCACTGTCACTATGTTGAAATGAACTGTAGTTTGAGCTTTTCCCCAGCTAGTTATTATATGTCTTATTTGTGTCACGCATGTTACTTGTATATTATTTGTAATTCGTAACCCATTCCCCAAATATGTAACTGTATATTTTCAGCCTTCTGGCTGCCAAGCTCTTTCAATAAACCGTTAATTATTATTATTATTATTATTATTAATTATATGTTGGTCCATACCAACTCACTCCCCTGAACCCTCCTCCCCACCGGACTATCAACAAGTTCTTGCCATAAGGTACTATCTCATTTGGCAAAGGAATGGAACCAGTGATGAATAGTGGTGAACAGTGCTTAACTCAGTGAAAAACAACGCGGCAGTTGAGTCTTACCCAAGCTAGCTAACCACCTTCACACAGTGAGGTCCCAGGTACCCGGTTATACTTCCCCTGAGACTCCACGATAGAGACCACACCTCACCCACTTGAATGAGTGAGTCATGTCGACCACGTGGTGTCCCCAAGATGCTACGACACCACGTAGTGAATGTTTTGCTACAGCATCATCATGTGAAGTTCCTCATAACACCATCTGTGAGGTAACTGCTACATCATCAGGCCCCTCATAACGCCATCTGTGAGGGAGTTACTACACCACGTGTCTGGTGTTCAACACCTCACCTTACATGATCTACGCGTGCAAACATTAATCTGTATGTTCACTGTGTGCTCCTTCACCTATCTCTAATGAGGGCTTTTGTTAAACCACCAATGTATGTACTAAGTCATTTGTGTCCAATGTATACTTTCGAAAAGCCCTTGTTTGGGGAAGGTAGGAGAGAGTAGTCGTCATTATTGTCCAAGCCACATTATTTATTTCTATATATAAGTAATGCAGGCTGGTTTTTAAATACCTCAATCCCCTAACGGTGCCGTTTGTATATTAAGAAATACCGAAGCCATACAGTACAACACCAGCGAATATGAAGTATCACTGTAACCGGCAACTGTTACTCACTCATACCTACATACATATACAGAGTCTTTACAGAATGATAGCAGACACGAGGAAGACGAACAACAAGAGGAGGAGAGTTAGAAGAAAATCAACTTCAAGCTAAGAAGAAGAATACCAAGACATTTCCTCCAAACAACAAAACAACACACACAATCAAGCCGACCAAACACTGAGAAACCATGGCGGAACCCAACATGCACCGGACGCTTGACCTGACTCTATCCTGCCGCATCCAGGCGAGTTGCTGCTTAAAGTCCCTCACGCAAGCGCTGTTTAGCCACTGCACCTATTCTCTCCTCCTAAAATTCACTTCAATCCCCCCTGCCACTAGCATGTTATGTATGTATGTATGTATGCATGAATGATAACTGCAACTTTGCGTATTAAAACTCATTACTCTTACCGAAGTAATATAGTGCGTGGTTATGTTATGTCATGTTAGGATAGATTATAAACTACATTGGGTTACATTTCGTGAGGTTCGGTGACGCTACAGGAAGTTAGGTGAGGTACCTGGAGGTTAGGTGAATGTTGACTGACTGACTGACAATTATTAGGAAGTGGTTCCAACACGTTCACACACAACCTATACTCATACCACAAGTCCAGAATTAGAGAGGATCATGTTATTGGATATATTTTCAACGATTTACTCAGTGTCTAACCAACTCTTTAGCGATTTAAATGTGGACCTAAAATTAGGTCCGTATATTTGTTTGTCGTGGTGGTGGTGGTGGTGTGCGCCCGTCCATCAGGTTGATTAACCACCAAAACCATAAAGGGTGCGGCCCTGCCGTTTCAGGGCATACACCACATCCATGGCGGTGACGGTCTTCCTTTTTGCGTGCTCGGTGTAGGTGACGGCGTCACGGATGACGTTCTCCAGAAACACCTTGAGGACGCCGCGGGTCTCCTCGTAGATGAGGCCGGATATACGTTTAACACCTCCACGCCGAGCTAGACGACGAATGGCGGGCCTGGTGATACCCTGGATGTTGTCACGAAGCACCTTACGATGACGCTTGGCGCCACCCTTTCCAAGTCCCTTGCCTCCTTTGCCTCGTCCAGTCATGTTGTTGTGGTTGCTACTACAGGTGGTCCTGGTGTGGCTTCGCCGAATCGAATCGAAAAATGCTAGTGACAGGGGGGAAGGAGGTTCAGGAGAAGAATAAAGGGAGGATTGAAGTGAATTTTAGGAGGAGAGAACAGATGCAGTGGCTAAACACCGCTTGCGTGAGGGATTATAAGATGGGGGCAGCAGCAACAACCCGGCTGGACGCGGCAGGGAGGCGACAAGACAAGGCCAGGCTAGCGTCAGGTCAAGCGTCAGGTCAAGCGTCAGGTCAAGCGTCAGGTCAGGCGTCAGGTGCGTGTTGGGTTGGGCAATGGATGTTCAGTGCTTGGTCGGCTTGATTGTGTTTTGGTTTCTTGTGTGGAGGGGATGTCTTGGTCTTCTTAGCTTGATGTCGATTTTCTTCTCTCTCTCCTTCTCTTCTTGCTCTCTTGAATTGTCCATTCGTTTGTGTTTGGGTCTTCTTGTTCGTCTTCCTCGTATTTTAAGTCCTCATAGGTGTGGAAGAATTCAGAGAGGGAGAGGTTGACCACGTGGGCTTCAGCACCACTGGCCGCGTGGGCTTCAGCACCACGGGCCACGTGGTGTTCTTGGTTCTGTGTGGTGGGCTGCTTCTGTTGAGTTTTCTTTTCTTGGTTTTTCTTTACTGCTGGTTTTTTCTTTTCTTGGGAGCGTACAGCAAGGAGGGCCTCTTTGTAGCTCAGTTTTTTCTCAAGACGAGCCTTGGCTACCCTGCATTCCTCCTTCCATCTGGGGCAGGTCCGGTCGGCGGAGGAGTGTGGGCCACCACAGGCAACGCATTTTTTCTCTGTGTTGGGGCAGGCCGTGTAGCGGTGTCCAGGGCTGCCACACATGGAGCAGGTGTCTTCCTGCGCCTCACACTTGTTTACAGTGTGTCCATAGTGCTGGCATTTGTAACACCGTTTCGGTCTGCAGTAGGGCTTGACTGGCATAGTTACCCACGCCAGTTGAGCTTCCTTGGGTAGGGTGGAGTGGTGTCCGATGAGGGCAGTGGTGTCGGACAGCTTCTTCACAACTTGGAGCTGCTGCTCCTTGAGGAGCTCACTCAGCTCTGCTTTGTCCATGTGGGCAATTTCGGCGTGGGAGATTACACCCAGCTTCAAGTTGTCCCACATGAAGGCAAACATTTTAAAAGGAATGCCGTTGATGTCTGGGATCTCCGCGAGTTGAGCGGGCATGCCCATCTCGGCGAAGGTGATCTTGATGTCACCATGGAGCTTTAGGCGTTCTACCTTGGTGACCCCCACGATCCCATTAGCTTCGAAAAACTTCTGGAGAACTAGGAGGTTTAGTTTCTTGGGGCAGGTCGGCGTGTCCGGACGTATCCGCGCCACGTTAACAAACTCGTATCCGTTCATGGTGAGGGAGAGAGAGTGAGTGCTTCGCCCACGGTTTGGTGGGAGTAGGTGGCGTGCTGTGGACGCAGCGGTAGTATCGTTCATCCAAGGCCGTCCCTCCCTCTTGGAGGTGGGGCGTAGCTTGCGGATGACGCATGCGGCACTCGTGGCCAATGAGGTGGCCACTGAGGTGGAGAATGTCTGTATATAAGCCCGCCCGCCTGCCGGGCCGCCCACTTATCACATCGCTCCTGAACGAAGAAGACCTCTCAACAAGACCTCCTGCTGGACCCGGAACTTTGAAGACCGCCCTCTCCCTTGTGCCATTGTTGGCCATCTTCCCGGACCGGACCACCCACGACTGTCATCGCCCACAACAACTCACGAGCGTTCTTGGTTTATCGAGCATTAGCTTGCCCTCCCCACTGGTGGTGTGAGTGACCCACACTCCAGCTGGAGAGCAGTTATAGCGCGATATTCCCGGCGTGGTTTGAGCTCTTTTCCTTCTACTACCATTTTTCCTTTTTCGCTCTGGCCTAGGGACCTGCACCCTCAAAAGTGTATTCGTCCTGCGGTCCCCCCTGTAACTGTTCACCTCCCTCCCAGGAGATTGTGAACACGAAAGGGGGTCGGAGCAAAACCCTCCCCAGCCGAGTCTTTCCAGGAAAACCGTGATCGTGCGGGTCCACCTGGAAAGAGGGTCGCAATCCTTATCCTTCCCAAATAGGCACACTTAGCTCACGTCTATAAGTGAGCAGTCACATACACTAGGAAGTAGGCTTCCCCAATCGGGGCTCCGTGAGAGAAGCTCAGGAACCACTCTACGACCACCAGCTAGTGGGGAGTGCTGTAATTCCTTTGCTGTTTACTCAACCGGAATAGGTAGGATCTAAAACAACAACAACAACAACAACAACAACAACAACAACCCGGTTATGGAGCGCGTACGCCCTCCTAACCGCGATCCCCGCCTGAACCGCCAACCTGACGACCCGAACCACGACAGGCTTCGCACAGAGAAAGCAGACCAGTTACGCGCCTTCAACGAAGCCCTGAAAAGCAGGAACTCTGCCACCACCTCCAACAACTCCACCACCACCACCACCTCCACCACCACCACCACTGCTACCGCTACTGAGGACAACTGGACGAAGGTAGAAAATAAGAAACGCCGACGTGCCCTTTCGGGAAACGATTGCCGTCAAGCAGCCCCCAAGGCACCCATCACCACCACCAGCTCACCTCCAACGACACTGCCAAAATTCCGGATCACGAAAACGGACGCAAAAACAACATATGCCGCCGTCACAGAGATGGAAAAGCAAAACCCACTGGCCAAGTTCTCAGTGCGGCCCAACCTAAAGGGGGAGATGATCGCTCACCCCAAAGACAAGAACTCCGCCACCACCCTCGACACTTACCTACAAAACACCACCACCATTACTTCAACCAAGCTAGACCCCGCCCAGAAACTGATGAAGTCGGTAGTCCTCCGGTACCCAAAGGAACTACCTCTCGAACCCCTGGAGAACCACCCGAAGATCCTAAAAGCCGAGAGATGCTCTCCCCTGTCCGACAAGACGGCCACCACGAAACAAGTCCTCATAACGCACTACGGCTCACCCCCAGCACCATAGACCTCAAAACCTGGGGGATCTACGAAGTGAGGCCCTTCGTCCCAGAGCCCCTGCGATGCTTCAGATGCCAGAAATACGGGCACCATCAGACAAGGTGCACGTACAGGGAAATCTGCGCAGTCTGCGCACAGAAGCACGGCACACAGTCCTGCCTCACCAAACTGAAAAATGGGGAAAAAATTGCCCCCAAGTGTGCCAACTGCGGGGGCAAACACCACGCCTGGAATCCTGGATGCTCAGAGAGAACAAAGAGGGTCCAGGCAAACCGACCAGCAGCAAGACCGGCCCCCACCGCCTACACACCAGCCCCACCAAGTACCTTCGTGTGGGGAACCCAAAGGCCAAAACAACAAAGACAACCTCCTCAGCCAGTCAACACCCAAAGTGCAGCCCAGTTTCCTGGCCTCACTACAGCCACACCTCAGCCACCCAAGCAGCAGAGAACGACAACCACGAGAAAGACAAAAGAAGCACACACCAAGACACCAGAAGGAATGATACACATATCAGACCTAGCCAATGTACTGACGACCTTCGCGGAGGGCCTAGCCGGACTACTGGGCCACAAGATCCAACCCACACAGCTCCAAATACTCATGGGGAGCGTCCTCGGGCAAGTCGCCACAGCTCCAGCCACCTCAGTGGAGGAAGCCACGCCGGTCCGCACACGAGTAACAGCCGAGGTACACTCTACACCGAAGAAGGCCACCAGAGAACCCAAGATACCGACAGCTCCCAAGATACCGACAGCTCCCAGAAAGAAACTGGACGTTTCAACTCCCCTGAACCGAACCACGGCCCAGAAGGCAAAAACCACAGAACACGAAGACATGGACCCGATTCAGTTGGAATCGAACTTGGACATCTCCATCGAGGACCACCAGAAGTCCCCGATGAAACAGTGGTGGAAAACGTCAGCACCCTGAACATCCTAACATGGAATGCTCAGGGCATCAAAAACAAGAAACACCTCCTACAAGAAGCAGCAGCCAAGGACAAGCTTGACATCATACTCCTACAAGAAACACTTCTACAAGAACACCACTGTTTCAAATTCAGCGGTTACAAGACATACAGGAGGCATTTCACGCAGGCGTCAACAAGAGGATGTATGATCTTGGTCAAGTCAAGCATACCCTCCGCCGATGTCACGCAGCAATTTCCATGTGGGGAAAACATCGAGACACAGGCCGTCAAAGTAACCCTCCAAGAACGAGAATTAACTGTTCACAACATCTACAAGAACCCAAGGGGCTCACTGGAGGTTACTCAATTATTTGCTTCGGCCGCCGACCACGCCACACTCATAGGAGGGGATTTCAACGCACATCATCCCTTCCTAAGCTCGGCAAGCCCCACAAATGAAGACAGCCTACACCTATACACCACCTTTCAAGATACACCCGAGATCTGCCTCCTGAACACCGGAGAGCCCACCCACACTAGGGGAGGAAGGCTAGATCTAACCTTCGTCTCCAGTGCACTACAGCCTTCGGCCTCCTGGCAGAGACACCCCACGCTGACCAGTGACCACTTCGCCACCCTAACAACGCTGAAGGTGAACAAACTCCCCACTCCACCCCCCCCGAGATGGAGATACAACACTCAAAAGGCAGACTGGGGACTCTTCAAGAAACACCTGGCTAAGTGGCGCGAAAAATCACAGCCGGCCGGCGCAGCACCCGCGGATGAGACAACCCTCCACCACCAATTGGTCGAGGCGTTTCACCTAGCGGCAGAAGAGGCTATCCCAAAAAAAAAACCCACATCAAGACAGTACAATGATTACTGGTACTACTGTCCCAGGGTGAAAGAACTCAACCACAGAGTGAACATGGCCCGAAGAAACTACAGGAGACATCCCACGGCAACAAACAGACATCTCCTGCAAGTCATAGTCAAGGATACCAGGGAAGAGAAGGAAGAAATTAAAAACGCAAGCTGGCTCAAGTGGTGCTCCGAACTGAACGAGAACACCACCCTTGGCAAGATGTGGGCCCAGATCCGAAGGGCATCTGGGAAGGCAACACCACCACCACCAACTCATCCCAACCCAGAAGAGGAAGCCGAGAGACTTGCAAAACTGTTCTCTGACCGAGCAGCAACGAAGAACCTCCCGAGACAGGCGGAGGAGACACAACGGCGTCTGCGACAGGTCAGACTCCAGATGATCGAAGAGGCCTGCAACAGTGAAGATGACACTGACAGACCATTCAACCAGCAAGAACTCCAGAAGTCGCTAAAACGAAGCAAGGATACAGCCCCAGGGGCCGACAGGATAACCTACTCCATGCTTTCTCATGCCGGTACAGCCGGACACGAGGCTCTGCTGCAAGCCATCAATGCTTCGTGGACAGCACAAAGACTCCCACCGGAATGGAAGAAGGCAGATATACAGCCCATTCCGAAGCCCAGAGAACCAGACAAGCCGAGGCCCATCTCCCTTCTCAGCTGCATAGCGAAGACCGGAGAAAGAATGGCTCTCAACCGACTCAAGTGGAAAGTAGGCAGCCCACACCCTCACATCTTTGCTTACGCCGAGAACACCGGCACAGGCAACAACATCGCCGAGATACTCAGCACAGTGGACAACAAACCAGCTCTGGTGGTCTTCCTCGACCTGGAGAAAGCCTTCGAACTAGCAAATCCTTTGGCCATTACAACTACGCTCGCTAAAAAAGGCGTCAAAGGAAGGTTGCTGGGGTGGATCCAGAACTACCTCACACAGAGAGAAGCACGAGTACGCTTTCAGGGAGCAACCTCAAACTACAGGGTCCACGAAAACGGAACCCCACAAGGAGGCATCCTCAGTCCAATGCTGTTCAACGTCCTGATGGAAAATCTAGTCAAACTTCCCTTCAGACAAACAGCCAAGCTCCTATGCTATGCAGACGACTTACAGCTTATAGTAAGAGGATCGAACAGACTAGCCAACACGCAACACGCACTCCAACTTATAGAAGAGGAGTGCAACAGACTTGGACTCAAGATAAATCCAGCCAAGTCAAAAGCGATGGCCATCTGCACAGACACACCAGACAAGACGCTCTCCATACAAAACACGCCGGTAGTCTGGACCAACGCCCACCAGTGTCTTGGAATCTGGTTTGACCAGAAACTCACCTTCAAGCCGCAACTCGAGTATCTCAGGCACAGGACGAAGAGCAGACACAATATAATGAGGTCGCTCACCAGCAAATCCGCAGGAGCAAACCTTCATGTGCTCAAAGCCTACTACACAGCCGCCATCAGATCGTTGGTAGATTACAGTGCTCCAGCACTCATTGGACTGAGAGAAGACCAAATAGCTAAGCTAGAAGTCATTCAAAACAATGCTCTCAGGACCATGCTCGGAGCACCCATGTGGACCAGAATTTGCAATCTGCAAATGGAAACCGAGCTACCACCCCTGGCAGTACGAGTCAAGCAGGTGACAGCCGGCCTCCTCGCCAAAATCTGCAGAGCAGACAAGCCCACAGCTGCCAAGATTCGAATCAGTGCCTCCCTCCACCTCGACCACAGAGTGCGAGGGGCCACCTGGTCGCATGAGGCAAGCGAGGTCATCCGACACCTGCAAGCAGAAACACTCGTCAAGAATAACCAAGACACACGAGACAATGGTTACACTGTTCCTCCACCATGGAGCCCTCCACCAGCCACACTCAAATTCACCGACCTCGGCGATAGTAAAGCCAACCTCCAGAAGGAGGACCTCCAAAAAATATCTCTCCAAGCCATAGCCACCGAGACACCGGCTGATGCAGCATCATACTTCACAGACGGCTCGGTGGACCCAAAACATCACAGATCCGGAGCTGCCTTCTACACCCAAGGTCAGACCCTCAAATGGAGACTTTCCAACGACTGCTCCACCCTACAAACAGAACTGGTAGCAATCTCAAAGGCCCTACAACACGCTGCAACACAACACAACAAGTCCGTCATAATTCACACGGACTCGAAATCGGCCATGCAGGCGCTGCAACACAGTCAACCAAGAGACAACGTCCACATCATCACCTCGATCCTCGCACAGCTACAGGAATTCCAAACCAAAACCGACCAGTCGTCTTACACTGGATTCCCAGTCATGTAGGGATCGGAGGAAACGACGTGGCAGACGAAGCAGCCAAGGCAGCTACACGTTCTAGTAGCGTACACATCCAAGTTCCAGCAAGTGTGCAACAGATCAAGAATCACCTCAGAAAGACTAGCAAGCTCCACATCAAAAAGAGCTTCCTTCATGCACTCAACGCTGGTTCCTAATCAGCCAAATGGTACCTGGCGGCCACAAAAGGGAAACCACCTTTCGCTGACAAGAAAACTCCAAGACAAACCCAAGTCAGCCTTCATCGACTACGACTAGGGTACAAGTGCTCCTGGCAGATGATCGGAAATGACGTCATGGAATGCACCTACTGTCAGGAGCCATAGCTAACCACTGCAATACCATTACCCCTGACGAGGCCCACAAAGCCTCTGAGACAGAATCAAATTCTAAGAACACACACAAATACCTGAAGCGTGCCACTTGAACCCGAAAGGAGGCACGCGACCACGAGTTCACCACCTACTCCGGTCACCACATCGATACCCACCACCCAGATATGAAGCGAAAGATCCTCCCTGCGCGCGACCCGTCTGGGGCCACCGAGCGATCACGTCCAGAGCGGGCCGGTGGTAGCGTCCACTGATCGGGGTCCGCCTGCCACTGCAAACCCAAAAAGAGTCCCTTCCACCGCAGGTGGACCCATCATTCCAACCGGCCCTGGCTGCTCGAGCCCAGCCGAACACCAACGGGCGCGAGAAGTAGCGCACAATATTTCCGGGAAGCCGGACTACGGTCCGACAATCACACAACAACAACAACAACCGCCGCCCGTATTGACTATTTCGTCGTCGAGACGGCCCGTACTAAACAGACTGCCCGCAAGTCCACTGGAGGCAAGGCTCCACGGAAGCAGCTTGCCACCAAGGCAGCTCGCAAGTCCGCCCCAGCCACCGGTGGTGTCAAGAAGCCCCATCGTTACAGGCCCGGAACCGTCGCCCTTCGTGAGATCCGTCGTTACCAGAAGAGCACAGAGCTACTCATCAGGAAGCTGCCCTTCCAGCGCCTGGTGCGTGAGATCGCCCAGGATTTCAAGACTGACCTGCGCTTCCAGTCGTCTGCCGTCATGGCTCTGCAGGAAGCCTCTGAGGCTTACCTGGTGGGTCTTTTTGAGGACACCAACCTGTGTGCCATTCACGCCAAGCGCGTTACCATCATGCCCAAGGACATCCAGCTGGCCCGGCGCATCCGCGGAGAGCGTGCTTAAGTCCTCTTCCTTGGGGAAAAACAAAAAGCACAACAAAACCTACCAGACATCTATAACTCGGCCCTTCTCAGGGCCAAAGAACTGTTCTGAAGATAATTTTCATGACAATCGAAATGGTTGGTGGTAGGAGAGCGTTAATTTCGGTTACCCAAATCGCCTAACGGTAAGTTGGTAACAGTCGTGCAGGCACGAATGTATAGTAGGTCATCAATTCGGGAGGTGGGTGGGGGCAAAAAACAAGAGCTAGTAACAAATTAATATATAAAGAATAAGTAAGTAAATAAATAACTAAAATAAAAGAAAATTCAATAAAATAAAATAAAATGAATTGTTTACATGAAATAGGCGTGCTGCAAACAAGAAATGAAACCCAAACACACTCCATGTATGTCACTTTGCAGTGGGTGTAAAAGTACTCCACGCAGAATTTATTTATTTATTTATTTATAATGTTTCGATTTAGTCCTGTTTCTACGCCAATAGAGAATGCAGATTATTAAAATTTTTTTTTATTTATTTCCCTCTCAATATATTTGTGTCGGTAACTGTCTCTTTAACATGTAACTGTGGCTCCGAAGGAGCCGATTAAGTTGTAGTAGTGGGATGGCGTGTTTGTTGTGCACAAGTAACCTCTTACTTGGAAGAGGTGTACTTGGTGACAGCCTTGGTGCCCTCAGACACGGCATGCTTGGCCAGTTCACCGGGCAGCAAGAGTCGGACAGCTGTCTGGATTTCCCGACTTGTAATGGTGGAGCGTTTGTTGTAGTGCGCCAGGCGGGAAGCCTCGGCAGCTATGCGCTCGAAGATGTCGTTCACGAAAGAGTTCATGATGGACATAGCTTTGGAGGAGACTCCTGTGTCGGGGTGCACTTGCTTCAGTACCTTGTAGATGTAGATGCTGTAGCTTTCCTTCCTCCTGCGCTTCTTCTTCTTGTCACCCTTGGCAATGGCCTTCTGGGCCTTTCCTAAAGCTTGAAAGGAAGGAAGGAAGGCGTGAGCTGAGATAACGAAAAACTGATGATGATGATTATACGGAGAGAAGAGAGCAGTGGCTCTGAGAGTGGGAGAAGGGTATAGTACAAGGTAAAGTTTAGAAGTGGGAAGTAGAGGAGAAGGTTAACAGCAGGTGGGCTATCCACCTTGCGGAGACGTGTTTTTTGTCTTCCGTAACTGTGCTGCGTTGAGAGGTTCTTGGGGTTAGGGAAGGCCGGTCTCAGCCAAGCTAAGCTAGGTTGTTCTAAGGTGTCCTGAGGGCATATTTTGTTAGGGGGGGTCTCTCCAGGTCCTTGTGGCACTGGAGGGATGATCCCCATCTTTTAGTTATTTTTATTGTTATTTCTTATTGTTATTTTGTTGTTATTTTGTATATAGAGGCTCTGGTTCTTCGTTATCATTTTTCCTGCTTCTCGGCCACCATCCGTGCGATGTGTTGTTGTTTTCCTCAATTAGTTGGTTTAGTATGGGATCCTGTTCTTGCTCGATTTTTTCCCATATTACATTTGCTTGGGTGTGTATCCTGGTGTTGAGTGGGTCTATGCCGTGTTCTGTGTGTATGTCTTGTACTGTTTGTGTGTATGGTGGTTGGTGTTTTGCCGCTCTTCTGAGGGCTATATTTTGCACTGCTTGATATTTGAGTTGATTGGTTCTTGAGATTGTGTTCAGAGGTATCGGGGGGTATTCTAAGTGTGGTCTGATCAGTGCTTTGTATAGGTGCAATTGCGTGTTGGTTTCCAATTGGCGGAATCTTTTGAGCTTAGTAAGTTGTGATCTTGCCTTAGCTAATCTTTCGTTAATGTGTGGTGTTATTCCACATCTGGATATCTTGAGTCCTAATGTTTTTCCCTTGGCAGCGTATGGTATTTGTTGGTTGTTAACAATAATAGGGAATGGTTTTGTTTTTGCGATGTGAATTATTTGGAGTTTTTGTACATTGGTTTTTATCTTCCATTTACGTTCATAGTCGTTTATTACCTCTATTTCTCTGCATGTTCTAATAGCCATCATTTGTTTGGACTTTCCCGGGTACCTGACTATCTGTGTTACATCGTCTGCGTAAGCGATGTATTCTGATTGACGTGGTTGCGGCATATCTGCCGTGTATACAGTGTATAACGTCGGCGATATATTATTGCCTTGGGGAACTCCGCTATGAAGGATGAAGGTTTGTCCTAGATGGTTGTCGATTATTAATTTGGCCTGTCTGTTATCTAAAAAATTACATAATAGTGCTGTGATATTGGTAGGCATGTCCAATTTGATTATTTTTAACTTCAATCCTTCATGCCACACTTTGTCAAATGCTTTTGAAACATCTCTCAGAATTATGTTGCATTGGTCTCTGTTACTTGCAGCATTTGCAATTGATTCATATATTAGAGCTATTGCTGTGTTGGTTCCTCGGTG
>NW_024731194.1:0-5410 GCF_018991925.1 Homarus americanus | reverse complement strand
TAATTTTCAAAAATTTTTCTGCACTTTTTCCGTACCTTCCAAAATTTTTTCAAATATTTCAAAACATTTCTGTACCCTTCAGAAAATTTTCCAAAAATTCTTTTCTAAAATTGTTCACACCAAAAAAATGGTTACGCAGTTCTCCAACGGCGGGGAGCTTCACCAGCCAATATTCAAAAATTTCACCCAGGCGATAGTAGCTTGGCCTCCATGAGCATCTCAAAAAAATAACGGTTGGCTACTGAGACACCGGCAGATGCAGCATGACATTACAGATGGCTTGGTGATTCAAACATCATACATCTGGAGCGGCTTTCACACCTGACCTTCCGAAAATTCTTTTGTACCTTCAGGCCTCGGTACCTCTTTGTACCTCAAAATTTTGAATTTCGAATTTTCTGGAGGGACTTCAGAAATTTTCCACCTTCCCAAATTTTTCAAAAAATTTCAAAATATTTCACAAAAAATTTCTTTTCAGAAAAATTTCCGTAATTTTCAAAAATTTCCAAAATTTTCTGAAAATTCTTCAAAAATTTTCAAAATTTTCCAAAATTTTTTCCAAAATTTCCAAAATTTTCAAAATATTTCAAACATTTCAAAATTTCAGAAAATTCTTCAAAAATTTTCTAAATTGTTCATACCAAAATGGTTACGTAGTTCCACTGGCGGAGCTTCACCAGCGCCACATTCAAAAACAACTGACTCCAGGTGAGTAAAGTTTACCTCCAGAAGGAGTGACCTCAAAAAATAAATAATTCAAAACATTTCTCAAAAATTTTCAGAAAATTTTCCAAAATTTTCTAAAATTGTTCACAATTTTTCAAAATGGTTACGTAGTTCCTCCACCATGGAGCTTCCACCAGCCACATTCAAAATTACCGACCTAGGCGATAGTAAAGCCTACCTCCAGAAGGAGGACCTCAAAAATAACTGAAATATAGCCACCGAGTTCCGGCTGATGCAGCATCATACTTCACAGACGGCTCGGTGGATCCAAACATCAAACATCCGAGCGGCCTTTCTACACTCGAGGTCAGCCCTCTGAAAATCTTTGAATTTGAAAATTTTGAAAAATTTTCCAAAATTTTCAAAAATGTCCCAAAATTATCAGAAAATTTTCAACAATTTTCCAAAATTTCAAAAATTTTCCAAAAATTTTCAAAAATTTTTCAAAATTTTTCAAAAATTTTCAAAATTCTTTTCAGAAAAATTTTCAGAATTTTCAAAAATTTTCCCAAATTTTTCAAAATTTCAAAAATATTTACACAAAATTTTCAGAAAATTTTCCAAAATTTTCCAAAATTTTCCAAAATTTTCCAAAATTTTTCCAAAATTTTTCAAAATATTTCAAAACATTTCCTCAAAAATTTTCAGAAAATTTTCCAAAATTTTCTAAAATTGTTCACAATTTTTTCAAAAATGGTTACGTGTTCCTCCACCATGGAGCTCTCCACCAGCCACATTCAAAATTACCGACCTAGGCGATAGTAAAGCCTACTCCAGAAGGAAGACCTCAAAAAATAACTCTGAAGCCATAGCCACCGAGACACCGGCAGATGCAGCATGATACTACAGATGGCTTGGTGGATCCAAAACATCATACATCCGGAGCGGCCTTTCTACACCCAAGGTCAGACCCTCTGAAATTTTTAGAAATTTCAAAAATTTTCCGAAAATTTTCAAAATTTTTCAAAAATTTTCAAAAATTTTCAAAAATTTTCAAAAATTTTCCAAAAATTTTCAAAAATTTTCCGAAAATTTTTCAAAATATTTCAAAACATTTCCCAAAATTTTCAGAAAATTTTCCAAAAATTTTCTAAAATTGTTCACAATTTTTAAAAAAATGGTTACGTAGCTCCTCCACCATGGAGCTCTCCACCAGCCACATTCAAAATTTCCGACCTAGGCGTTAGTAAAGCCTACCTCCAGAAGGAGGACCTCAAAAAAATAACTCTGGAAGCCATAGCCACCGAGACACCGGCAGATGCAGCATGATACTTCACAGATGGCTCGGTGGATCCAAAACATCATACATCCGGAGCGGCCTTCTACACCTGTCAGATTCTCTGGAATTTTTGAAAATTTCGAAAATCTTCAAAATTTTCAAAATTTTCTGTAATTTTCTGAATTTTCTGAAAAATTTTCAGAAATTTTCCAAAATTTTCAAAAATTTTCAAAATTTCAAAATATTTCACAAAATTTTCCAAAAATTTTCCAAAAGTTTTCCAAAATTTTCCAAAAATTTTCCAAAATTTTCCAAAATTTTTCAAAATATTTCAAAACATTTCCCAAAATTTTCAGAAAATTTTCCAAAAATTTTCTAAAATTGTTCACAATTTTTCAAAAAATGGTTACGTAGTTCCTCCACCATGGAGCTCTCCACCAGCCACATTCAAAATTACCGACCTAGGCGATAGTAGAGCCTACCTCCAGAAGGACCTCAAAAAAATAACTCTGGAAGCCATAGCCACCGAGACACCGGCAGATGCATCATACTTCACAGACGGCTCGGTGGATCCAAAACATCAAACATCCGGAGCGGCCTTCTACACTCGAGGTCAGCCCCTCTGAAAAATTTTTGGAAAATTTTGGAAAATTTTTGAAAATTTTCCAAAAATTTTCAAAAAATGTCCCAAAATTATCAGAAAATTTTCAACAATTTTCCAAAAAATTTCAAAAATTTTCCAAAAATTTTCCGAAAAATTTTCAGAAATTTTCCAAAAATTTTCCCAAATTTTTAAAAAATTTCAAAATATTTCACAACATTTTCAGAAAATTTTCCGAAAATTTTTCAAAATATTTCAAAACATTTCCCAAAATTTTCAGAAAATTTTCCAAAAATTTTCTAAAATTGTTCAAAAATTTTCAGAAAATTTTCCAAAAATTTTCTAAAATTGTTCACAATATTTCAAAAAATGGTTACGTAGTTCCTCCACCATGGAGCTCTCCACCAGCCACATTCAAAATTACCGACCTAGGCGATAGTATAGCCTACTCCAGGCTGAGGACTCAAAAAATAACTCTGAAGTCATAGCCACCGAGACCTGCCAATGCAGCATCATACTTCACAGACGGCTCGGTGGATCCAAAACATCAAACATCCGGAGCGGCCTTCTACACTCGAGGTCAGCCCCTCTGAAAAATTTTCAAAAAATGTCCCAAAATTATCAGAAAATTTTCAACAATTTTCCAAAAAATTTCAAAAATTTTCCAAGAATTTTCAAAATTTTTCAAAAATTTTCAAAAATTTTCAAAATTTTTCCGAAAATTTTCAGAAATTTTCCAAAAATTTTCCCAAATTTTTCAAAAATTTCAAAATATTTCACAACATTTTCAGAAAATTTTCCAAAAATTTTCCAAAATTTTCCAAAAATTTTCCAAAATTTTCCAAAAATTTTCCAAAATTTTCCAAAATTTTTCAAAATATTTCAAAACATTTCGAAAATTTTGAAAAATTTTCCAAAGATTTTCCAAAATGTCTCAAAATTATCAGAAAATTTTCAAAATTTTTCCAAAATTTCAACATTTTTCTGAAATTTTAAAATTTTCAAAATAAAATTTTCAAAAATTTTCAAAAATTTTCCAAAATTTTCAGTACCTGAAAATTTTCAAAATATTTTCCAAAACATTTCCCAAAATTTTCAGAAAATTGTCCAAAAATTTTCTAAAATTGTTCACAATTTAATTTTCAGAAATTTTCCAAAAATTTTCCCAAATTTTTCAAAAATTTCAAAATATTTCACAAAATTTTCAGAAAATTTTCCAAAAATTTTCCAAAATTTTCCAAAAATTTTCCAAAATTTTCCACAATTTTTCAAAATATTTCAAAACATTTCCCAAAATTTTCAGAAAATTTTCCAAAAATTTTCTAAAATTGTTCACAATTTTTCAAAAAATGGTTACGTAGTTCCTCCACCATGGAGCTCCACCAGCCACATTCAAAATTACTGCCGACCTAGCGATAGTAGCTCACTCTCCAGAAGGAGGACCTCAAAAATAACTCTGGAAGTCATAGCTACTGAGACTCCGGCTGATGCAGCATCATATTCTCACAGACGGCTCGGTGGATCCAAAACATCAAACATCCGGAGCGGCCTTCTACACTCGAGGTCAGCCCCTCTGAAAAATTTTTGGAAAATTTTGGAAAATTTTTGAAAATTTTCCAACAATTTTCAAAAAATGTCCCAAAATTATCAGAAAATTTTCAACAATTTTCCAAAAAATTTCAAAAATTTTCCAAAAATTTTCAAAATTTTTCAAAAATTTTCAAAATTTTTCAAAAATTTTCAAAATTTTTCAAAAATTTTCAAAATTGTTGAAAAATTTTCCGAAAAATTTTCAGAAATTTTCCAAAAATTTTCCCAAATTTTTCAAAAATTTCAAAATATTTCACAAAATTTTCAGAAAATTTTCCAAAAATTTTCCAAAATTTTCCAAAAATTTTCCAAAATTTTCCAAAATTTTTCAAAATATTTCAAAACATTTCCCAAAATTTTCAGAAAATTTTCCAAAAATTTTCGAAAATTGTTCACAATTTTTCAAAAAATGTTCCCAAATTTTTCAAAAATTTTCAAAATATTTCACACAAATTTTCAGAAAATTTTCCAAAAATTTTCAAAATTTTCCAAAAATTTTCCAAAATTTTTCCAAAATTTTTTCAAAATATTTCAAAACATTTCCTAAAAATTTTCAGAAAATTTTCCAAAAATTTTCAAAATTGTTCACAATTTTTCAAAAATGGTTACGTAGTTCCTCCACCCTGAGCTCTCCACCAGCCATTATTCAAATTTCCGACCTAGGGATAGTAAAGCCTACCTCCAGAAGGACCTCAAAAAATAATCCGAAGCCATAGCCACCGAGACACCGGCAGATGCAGCATGATACTTCACAGATGGCTTGGTGGATCCAAAACATCATACATCCGGAGCGGCCTCTACACCTAAGGTCAGACCTCTGAAAATTTTTGAAAAATTTTCGAAAATCTTCAAAATTTTCAAAATTTTCTCAAAAATTCTTCTGCAAATTTTCAATTCCTTCAAAATTTTCTCAGTAACCTGAATCTTCTGAAAAAATCTTTCAGAAATCTCCAGAAACCTTCAAAATTTTCAAAAATTCCTCAAAAAATTCACGTAACTCAGAGAACCTTCCAGAAAATCCTCAGAAAACTTTCAGTACCTCCCAAATCCTTCCAAAATCTTTCAAAATCCTTCAGTAACCTTCAAAATTTTCCTAATTTCCGATTGCTCTCAAGAAATTTCCATAATTCTCCAAATTTTCAGTAACTCCAAAACATTCAAGATTTTCAGAAAACCTTCCAAAAACCTTCCAAAATATTTCAAAACATTTCCTAAAAATTCTCTAGAAAATCCTTCCAAAATCCTTCTAAAATTGTTCACACTTTTCAAAAATA
>NW_024731193.1:0-3871 GCF_018991925.1 Homarus americanus | reverse complement strand
GTGTAGGGTGACGTTAACAGTTCACACACACACACACAGAAAGAGGTATAAAATACACACACACGCGCGCACACACAAAAGGCGATGTATTCCTCATTTTCGTGGCAAAAAATACACAGCGCAAACACCCCACCGAACAGCTGGGCTTCCGGCCAGTGTTTTTGTTGTCAGGGGAACAGCTGATTCTGTTTTGTGAGGGGAACAGCTGATTCTCAATGTTGTGAGAGAAACAGCTGATTCTTTGTACAACTTGACACACACCATTACACATACCACCCACATCCCAACACACCACAAATACCATCCCATCCACACATCACCATACGTCTATCCACTTCTTATCTGAACCAGGACTGTCCACATCCAATTATCCATAACCAACCACTCCGAATATCATGAAAATCGTCTATCAACATCCAGCTAAGACCACAATATCCAAATTAATTACGGATAACAGATTTTATGGTCTTAGCAAATACCAGACAGTGGCAGCAGACCAGTTAGTATAGCCCCCCCTCCCCTCCTCCAGGTTACAAGACAGAGAACAGTGTCAAAGAGAGGCAGGATCTGACCCCCACTCTTAATGATGATCACGGGGGCTTGATACCATCTATCCTGGCGTGGGATACAGAGATTCCAACCAAGGCTTTATAAATCCCTACCCAAGATGCCTAACGTCGTTAAAAGGTACTGCTCCATCCTCAACACCTGTGTAAATACAATATGTCTACTTCCCGGGGGGAGGGGGGAAAGGGGGGGGGGGTGTGTGCGTGTAAACAAACTGGTTATTGCTAAGTGTGACCTCATTATTTCTATGTACATAAATCCCCCGTAAATATTCTTAAATCCGCTTAAGTCTCAGTAAATACACCTCTTCTGGCCTTAAATATTTCACGTAAAACAAATTAAACCTCCCAGCTGGTCTGTGTAAATAACCACACAGTCCATCACCCAGGTATATGTATCAATTATATTAAGTCAATTAAGATGCTGTTTTGTGACGCTACATATACATAATGACATTTCCACGAAGGTATACATGTAAGTTCATCAATTATCTCCTCTTCCCCCGGTAAAGTTATGTCAATACACGGTAAACTCACCAACCATCAACTGTGGTGCTATAAATCACCAGTCCAGATATTTCCTAGAACTGGCAGTTAATTGAACAGCTAAGTGGCAATTTACTTGTTATTCTGACAAAACACACATACATACAGTACACACATACGAGAGATCGAACCAACACAGGTGGGTGTAATTTTTTATCGACGAGTAAATAAAAATACATTGGCTATCTGACCCCAAAAGTGATCAGTTTATACCGGGGCTTGGGTGACGGATCTCTTGGGCTGGTGAAGGATGGCTGTACAACCAACCCAACAACCTTACTTAACCAAGCCCAACTGTTCTTTTATTGTAGATATACAGATTAAGAATAATACTGACACACAGAAGGGAGAGAAAGAAGGGGGAGAGAGGGAGGAAGGGAAAGAAGAGAGGGAGGGAGACAGGGGAGGGAAGGAAAGAGAGTGAGATAGAGAAAAGTGACCTGGAATCGACTCACATGTCAAACACGAGGCAGGTGGAGGGAGAGTGCTATCCACACGCGGCACCAGCAATAATACTAGTGGCTGGCGCGGCTGGTCGCGGAAATCCCAGCTTACGACCTAACGAACACAATCCTCGGAACGCACCCAGCGTGTGGAAAATATGATACTGGCGCCTTGATGAATGGGGCTGCACACACACACACACACACACACGGCGGTACTGTTACGATAGATGAGGGTAAAAATATTAATTAACAGTATACACAACTACTCTTAAATGCTGGAGTCTACCCTGGAAAGATTATACATGTAAATACTAATACATAAAAAATAACAATACAGACACCAGCAAATACACACATTGGTACATATAAGTGACGATACATACACATACCATAACAATACATGAAAATTCCAATACATACGCACACGACTCACACACCCACACTAATAAACATACCAATATATACAAATTAATATACTAGTACTAATACACACATCATCCCAATACTTACACAGTACATACACACACACATCGATAAATGCACATCCTCATAATACACACACACACATCGATACAAACACATGCTCATACTACCAGTACATACATACACTGATATAAACACATATCCGAATACTAATAATGGTTGCCCCTCGTGTAACGAGGATGGCCGGCCCAAGGGCCACCTATAGGCGTGAATTTGTTTAAAGTGTAGAAACTGTCACCAACACAACAACCACACCCTAAGTTTACGAGTTGCATGACCCAGTGTCAAGGAATAGTCCTAGAAGACCGGACAACTCGCCAACTGCACTGGCTAACCATTACCCCGGAACACGATCCGCAAATCGATTAACATCCAGGTTCCCAATTACTGCTGGGTAGACAGAGGCAAATGGCGTAAAGAAACTTACCCATAGTTTCACCCTGCTCGGGGATCCAACCCGGGTCCGCTCGCTACATGCACCTACCCACACCCGCAGGTACACAATTCAAGTTCTTCGCGTGGATTGGGAGGAAAATTTGGATATGGTCAAAAGCTTTCCAAAGACACATTAACTTATATTTTACGAACCGTGTCTCCCCTACTGTTAAATTCAGTAAGACTCTCATAATCAAACTCTGTATATTCTGTTTGTTTTATGCCTCTGTCCATATGTTTTCTTATGTATTTTAGGTTTTATTCTCTCTCTCTCTCTCTCCCCAGTCACCATGTCGACACAGAAGATACAGCGACGTTTACTAAACGCATTTTTTTTAACACACATTTAAGTGTGGCCCGCTCTCCCTTAACCTAGCACCTAGTGTGGCCCGCTCTCCCTTAACCTAGCGCCTAGTGTGGCCCGCTCTCCCTTAACCTAGCGCCTAGTGCGTCCTGCTCTCCTAACCTAGCGCCTAGTGGTGGCCTGCTCTCAACCTAGCGCCTAGTGTGGTGGCCCGCTCTCCAACCCAGCACCTAGTGTGGCCTGGCTCCCCAACCTAGCGCTTCCAGTGTGCCTGGCCTCCCTTAACCTAGCCCCAATGCGGCCCGCCCTCCTTAACCTAGCGCCCATGTGGCCCGCTCCCCTTAACCTAGCGCCAGTGTGGCCCGCTCTCCTTAACTCCAGCGCCCAGTGTGGCCCTGGGCTCTCCCCAACCCCAGCGCCTCAGTGTGGCCCGCTTCCTCCTCTAACCTAGCGTGTCAGTGTGGCCCAAGGCCTCAAACCCAGCGCCCAGTGCCCTGCCTCCCTTAACCCAGCGCCCAGTGTGGCCTGCTCTCCCTTAACTCTAGCCCCCAATGCGGCCCGCTCTCTCCCTCATCTCAGCGCCTAGTGGTGGCCTGTTCTCCTTAACCTAGTGCCCAGTGTGGCCTGTCAGTCCTCAACTCCAGCCTCACTGCGGCCTGCTGTCCCTTATCATCCTAGCCCCCAATGCGGCCCGCTTTCCTTAACCTAGTCAGCCTAGTGTGGCCCGCCTCCTTAACCCAGCGCTCTAGTGGCCTGCTGTCCCCAATCCCAGTGCCCAGTGATGGCCTGCTCTCCCTAACCCAGCGTAGCCCAGTGTGTGGCCCGCCTCTCCCTTAACCTAGCACCCAGTGTGGCCCGCTCTCCCTTAACCTAGCACCTAGTGTGGCCCGCTCTCCCTTAACCTAGCGCCTAGTGTGGCCCGCTCTCCCTTAACCTAGCCCCCAATGCGGCCCGCTCTCCCTCAACCTAGCGTGGCCCGCTCTCCCTTAACCTAGTGCCTAGTGTGGTCCGCTCTCCCTTAACCTAGCCGGTGGCGTGGCTTGCTCTCCTTTAACCTAGCTGGTATTGTGACCCGCTCTCCCTTAACCTAG
>NW_024731192.1:0-47982 GCF_018991925.1 Homarus americanus | reverse complement strand
CTTCACAAGTCACAACACAGCATCCCTCCACACGTCACCACACAGCATCCCTCCACACGTTGTCCCACAGCATTCCTCCACACGCCACCACACAGCATCCCTCCACACGTCACAACACAGCATCCCTCCCCACGTCACAACACAGCATCCCTCCCCACGTCACCACACAGCATCCCTCCACACGTTACCACACAGCATCCCTCCACACGTCACCACACAGCATCCCTACACACGTCACCACACAGCA
The DNA here is from genome assembly GCF_018991925.1 of Homarus americanus. Taxonomy (NCBI): domain Eukaryota; kingdom Metazoa; phylum Arthropoda; class Malacostraca; order Decapoda; family Nephropidae; genus Homarus; species Homarus americanus. Next base: position 47,735 of record NW_024731192.1, on the reverse strand, counting down.
TCCCTCCCCACGTCACCACACAGCATCCCTCCACACGTTGTCCCACAGCATCCCTCCACACGTCACCACACAGCATCCCTCCACACGTTACCACACAGCACACGTCACCACACATCACACGTCACCACACAGCATCCCTCCACACGTTGAACCATTGTTCTTTTTGGGGGTAAATAGTTTCAGATACTTCTGACTGTCACCTCTCACTTCGGACTGCCATCTCTCATCTCTGACTGTCTCCTCCCATCTGTGACTGTTATCTCTCACCTCTGACTGTCATCTCTCACCACTGGCTGTCACCTCTCACCTCTGACTGTCACCTCTCACCTCTGACTGTCACTTCTCATACCTGACTGTCACCTCTCATCTCTGACTGTCATCTCTCACCCCTGACTATTATCTCTCACCTCTGACTGTTACCTCTCATCTCTGACTGTTACCTCTCATCTCTGAACTGTTACCTCTCATCTCTGACTGTTACCTCTCATCTCTGACTGTTCCCTCTCATCTCTGACTCTCACCTCTCATCACTGACTGTTACCTCTCATCTCTGATTGGCACCTCTCATCTCTGACTGTCACCTCTCATCTCTGACTGTCACCTCTCATCTCTGACTGTTACCTCTCACCTCTGACTCATCTCTCACCCCTGACTGTCATCTCTCACCTCTGACTGTCGCCTCTCATCTCTGACTGTCATCTCTCACCTCTGACTGTCGCCACTCATCTCTGACTGTCAACTCTCACCTCTGACTGTAGCCTCTCACCTCTTACTGTCAACTCTCACCTCTGACTTTAGCCTCTCATCCCTGACTGTCACCTCTCATCTCTGACTGTCATCTCTAAACTCTGACTGTCATCTCTCACCTCTGAATGTCGCCTCTCATCTCTGACTGTCACCTTTCATCTCTGACTGTCATCTCTCATCTCTGACTGTCATCTCTCACCTATGACTGTCGCCTCTCATCTCTGAATGTTACCTCTCATCTCTGACTGTCATCTCTCACCCCTGACTGTCGCCTCTCATCTCTGACTGTCGCCTGTCATCTCTGACTGTCATCTCTCATCTCTGACTGTCACCTCTCATGTCTGACTGTTACCTCTCATATCTGACTGTCATCTCTCAACTCTGACTGTCATCTCTCACCTCTGACTGTCGCCTCTCACCACTGACTGTCGACCTCTCATCTCTGTTTGTCACCTTTCATCTCTGACTGTCCCCTCTCATCTCTGACTGTCATCTCTCACCACTGACTGTCGCCTCTCATCTCTGACTGTCGCCTCTCCTCTCTGACTGTCATCTCTCATCTCTGACTGTCACCTCTCATCTCTGACTGTTACGTCTCATCTCTGACTGTCACCTCCCCTCTCTGACTGTCATCTCCCCTCCCTGACTGTCACCTCTTATCTCTTAATGTCACCTCTCATCTCTGACTGTCACCTCTCATCTCTGACTGTTACCTCTCATCTCTGACTGTCATCTCTCACCTCTGACAGTCATCTCTCACCCCTGACTGTCATCTCTCACCTCTGACTGTCGCCCCTCATCTCTGCCTGTTACCTCTTACCTCCGACTGTCACCTCTCACTTCTGACTGTCGTCTCTCATCTGTGACTGTCATCTCTTACCTCTGACTGTCACCTCTTACTTCGGACTGCCATCTCTCATCCCTAACTGTCACCTCTCATCTCTGACTGTCATCTCTCACCCCTGACTATTATCTCTCACCTCTGTTACCTCTCATCTCTGACTGTTACCTCTCATCTCTGATTGTCACCTGTCATCTCTTATTGTCACCTCTCATCTCTGATTGTCACCTCTCATCTCTGATTGTCACCTCTCATCTCTGACTGTCACCTCTCATCTCTGACTGTTACCTCTCACCTCTGACTGTCATCTCTCACCCCTGACTGTCATCTCTCACCTCTGACTGTCGCCTCTCATCTCTGACTATCAGCTCTCATCCCTGACTGTCACCTCTCATCTCTGACTGTCACCTCTCATCTCTGACTGTCGCCTCTCATCTCTGACTGTCATCTCTCACCACTGACTGTCATCTCTCAACTCTGACTGTCATCTCTCACTTCTGACTGTCACCTCTCATCTCTGACTGTCACCTCTCATCTCTGACTGCCGCCTCTCATCTCTGACTGTCAAGTCTCACCTCTGACTGTAGCCTCTCATCCCTGACTGTCACCTCTCATCTCTGACTGTCATCTCTAAACTCTGACTGTCATCTCTCACCTCTGAATGTCGCCTCTCATCTCTGACTGTCACCTCTCATCTCTGACTGTCACCTCTCATCTCTGACTGTCATCTCTCACCACTGACTGTCACCTCTCACCTCTGACTGTCACCTCTCATCTCTGACTGTCACCTCTCGCCTCTGACTGTCACCTCTCATCTCTGACTATTACCTCTGACCTCTGACTGTCATCTCTCACCTCTGACTGTCACCTCTCACTTCTGACTGTCATATCTCTGACTGTCATCTCTCACCTCTGACTGTCACCTCTCACTTCTGACTGTTTTATCTCTGACCGTTACTTCTCCTCTCTGACTGTCACCTCTCATCTCTGACTGTTCTTGTCAAACTAGTCTATTAACATTCTTTTCATCAGTTTTCGAATCGGTGGACGAGGGGCACAGTTATGATGTGGTATATCTCGACTTTAGCAAAGCCTTCGACAGAGTCCCCCACGAAAGACTAATTAGAAAGGTAGACGTACGTGGCATCAAAGGTAACATCCTTAAATGGATTAGGGCGTGGTTCCAGGACAGGAAACAGGGAATGAGCATTGACGGCACTAAGTCCCATTGGAGCAACGTCACAAGTGGAGTTCCCCAAGGCTCAGAAATTGGACCATTATTATTTATTATATACATAAACGACATAGATATCGGCATAGACCGCAACATAAGTAAATTTGCTGATGACACTAAAATAGGACGTGTTATTAAATCTGACGAGGACTCCGCAAAACTACAGGAAGATCTAAACAAATTTTTCGAATGGTCTGAGAAATGGCAGATGAAATTCAACGTGGACAAATGTAAAGTACTCAGTATAGGAGATGTAAACAGGGAAACCAGATACAAGATGAACAACGATGCCATAAAGAAATCCGGCTGCGAGAGAGATTTAGGAGTAATGATAAGTAGGAACCTTAAGCCAAGTAAACAATGTGTTTTTGCTCGTAACAAGGCTAATAAAGTACTTGGGTTCATACAAAGGAGTGTTAGTTACAATATACTGCCAGACTGGGGTCACTAATCCTAAGGGGGAATACATAACTCTAATCTTAATTTCTAAGGGTCGCTGCCACCAGACCCCCTCTGGACAGCATGTAGCTCGTTAGGTAGCATGCAGAGTGGACTAGGCATTGGGTTAGGTTTTTCATTGACCAGATCGATAAGGGGAAAGAAGGGTGAAACTACAACATGTCTTAGTTCTTTCAAATGTTCCTTCTACTCACTTCAGTTCATTTTTGGTACTACCTAACCTCAGTTCTTCTTGGTAGCATGTCGATGGTCTAGGCACATGGGTAGTGTAACTGTGATATTAGGGCCACTTGGACGGAAATAAAGGTAACTACTGTGGGAGAAATGAATACTCCTAAAATTCTCAAAGAACAAGTTTATAAATATAAAATCAAAGGGGAAAATAGATGTTATTAACATATAACTACCAGGCTCAACTCCCGGGCCTATTGCAGGCTCTGTATTTCTTATGTACTTGTTTCCTTATTTTCCTCTTTACTCAACAGCAATTACTCAGATATTACACTCTTACCGTGCACACAATAACTGGTGTCACCCTACATTACATCGCAGGACCAGTTCCTTGTCCTTACTCCCAATACACTAATACTGATACAAACACCGACATGGGTCCACTACCCATGGGGTAATTATTAACAAACACATACGACCACACTGTGGACCATAACTCCAAGGCCTGTCCCAGGGTATAGCACTGGCGCCTCTAACAACTGCTGTTGTGGTCGGTTACACTCTGACACGAGGTGGGTCTGGGGTCCTCGGTCCACAAGGTAGAGTGGAGCCGATTAATCATGCCGAATCAGCGCCATCACTCCTATATTGACCACTGCTGGGTATCCACCGGCTCCGAGCGACCGGTGGGTCTCAATTAAGTCCACCCTCGACCTGGGAATGAAGGTGAAAGATGATACGAGAGGTTTTTTGGGGAAGCATGGTGGGTCACAAACAAATCTTCAGTCTCGCCACGTCAGATAATTTACGTTATATTACTTCTTACACTGGGTGAATGACAATTCCACTGTTAAAGCATGAACACTGATGAACACTGATATTCACTACAATAGACTGAATCAAACTGAATGCTTATAAACACAGAACATACCTGAGAACGAAGGTGAAAGATGATACGGGAGGTTTATTCCTCCCGCCTCGCACTGGTTGATATACCCCTGAGTTGCCAGCGATCGCTACTCACGCAATGACAGAAATTACATACAATCTAACTGTTACTCATTCAAGGATGACCCTCAGTTGACAAAGGTCTGGCGAATTACTAAAGTTAATTTACACAGACTAATTCAAGGTTGCGTTTGCCAGTAGAGTGCAATAAACGTAGTGACAACTGTGTTCGAAGGCGGGACTTACTGGGAGTGGTCCTGAGGGTAAAACAGATGGGAAAAACACGTCTCTCCTGAGATTCTACAAGCGAGGTGGATTTGAATGTTATGTAGCGTAATATGAATTAAAATGGGTTTTTAGGAATGACAATGATGTGCGCAGTACAACAAGACTAGCGAGGTCATCCTAAAACTGTATCTTGCGCTTGTGAGACCACACCTGGATTACGCAGTTAAGTTCTGGTCACCGTACTACAGGATGGATATAGAATCATTGGAAAGAATTCAAAGGAGAATGACAAGACAAATCCCGGGCATTAGGAACCTTGAGTATAGAGACAGGTTAAAGCATCTTAATTTGCACTCCCTCGAGAGACGTAGAGCGAGGGGCGTCCTGATAGAGGTGTATAAGTGGAAGTCAGGGTTAAACAAAGGGGACATTACAAAGGTACTCAAACTATCCAACCAGGAGCGAACTCGTAACAATGGTTTTAAATTAGACAAATTTAGAATTTAGGCGTGAAATAGGTAAATACTGGTTTGGAAACAGAGTAGTGGATGAATGGAACAAGTTACCAAATATCTTCATTAATTCGAATACGCTGAATAGCTTCAAACATAGGTTGGATGCTTATATGAGCAATAGGGGTTGGGTGTAAACGGGACTACCCAGTATAGGCCAATAGGCCCGCTGCAATTCCTCCATTCGTATGTTCTTATTACCTCTAACCTCTGACTGTCACCTCTCATCACTGTTACGAGTTGGGGATTTAGAATATAGTTATACGTCTACCCAGATCCCAACAGGTAACAACAACAAAAAAACAAAGACAATCGGACTATAAAAGGGTAGACAAAGGATGCGAGTTTTCGTTGTGAATAATAAAGTACCATAAATTCCTTAACAAAATATTCAGCTTCCTATAAATTACCCTTAACCATACTTAACCTAAACATTAACAGTATATACATATTAATACAACATAAACAATTTTGAAGCAAGTGGACGTGGGGGAGGCAATACAAGATACAAGTACTTAAGTGAGGAGCTGAGATGGCTGACGAGTAAGGCTGAGTATTGTAGAAGACGGTAGGTTGTCACTGTCCGTAGGTTTAGAGGATAGATGATCCTGTGGTCACTTCCCAGAGCCAAGTCCTCTCTCCTCGAATTGGAGCTCCCAAAGAAGACTTGGGGGAAGTGACGCAACAACCAGGATATGGAGAAGGGAAACCCCGGAGTGTTAACTAAGACGAGTCATACTCGTGTCTCGTCCCTAGATGGCGTTGCTCGTGGTGCTGGGTAGGTAGATCAGGACAATAGATGGCGTGGTTCGTAGTGCTGGGTGGAGGGGTTCGTAACATCACTGACTGTCACCTCTCATCTCTGACTGTCACCTCTCATCTCTGACTGTTACTTCTCATCTCTGACTGTCGCCTCGTATCTCTGACTGTCATCTCTCATCCCTGACTCTCATCTCTGACTGTTACCTCTCATCTCTGACTGTTACCTCTCATCTCTGACTGTTACCTCTCATCTCTGACTGTCGCCTCGTATCTCTGACTGTCATCTCTTACCTCTGACTGTCACCTCTTACTTCTGACTGTTACCTCTCACCTGTGACTGTCACCTCTTACTTCCGACTGTTACCTCTAATCTCTGACTGTTTCCTCTCATTTCTGACTGTTTCCTCTCATTTCTGACTGTTACCTCTCATACCTGACTGTTACCTCTCATCTCTGACTTTTACCTCTCATCTCTGACTGTCACCTCTCATCTCTGACTGTCACCTCTCATCTCTGACTGTCACCTCTCATCTCTGACTGTCACCTCTCATCTCTGATTGTTACTTCTCGTCCCTGACTGTTACCTTTTATCTCTGACTGTCATCTCTTACCTCTGACTATCACCTCTCTTCTCTGTCTGTCACTTCTCACTTCTAACTATCACCTCTCACCTGTGACTGTCACTTCTTACTTCTGACTGTTACCTATAATCTCTGACTGTTTCCTCTCATTTCTGACTGTTACATCTCATCCCTGACTGTTGCCTCGTATCTCTGACTGTCACCTATCATCTCTGACTGTTACCTCTCATCCCTGACTGTCGCCTCGTATCTCTGACTGTCACCTCTCATTTCTGACTGTCACTTCTCACTTCTAACTATCACCTCTCATCTCTGACTGTCACCTCTCACCCCTGACTGTCACCTCTCACTGTCGCCTCTGGCTGTAACCTGTAACTACTGTCTGTAACGCCTGTAACGTCTGGCTGTAACCTCTGGCTCAGATTGATTTACAGATTCCCTTTTCCTGTGTGATTTTATCAAGATATAAATAAATATATATATATATATATATATATATATATATATATATATATATATATATATATATATATATATATATATATTCGCCACTTATCAGCTTAGTAGCTATTTGGGCGGGTTATCCAGTGTTACCGCTGTACCACCCAAATGGTCTTTTTTCCATTTATTAAGAAGATAAACCAGTGCACAAATAATAATAGTTATGATATCACCGTAATTAACGCTATGACCTGTGAGCATTAATAAAAATATGAAGCCGATATGTATCTGAGCTTCAGGAACCTCACGGTGCACCGTGGGCGAGAAAGTAAGAGCAACTGGGAGTAAACTCAAGTCACAGGCCGGGGTCTGGTCCTTAATGTTTACATAGCCAGGGCAGGGGGCTATAGATCCGATGTCAAGAGGTCATCTGTTAGACAAGAAGATTAATTATCATACATATCTCGCTAAATATTAGAGAGAAAATGCGAGACACTTGCTCATAGTTAATTACTGTGGGTGTAGTAATTATATGTAAACATAATGTATATAGTCCATATTTATATAAGTATTACTGTCTGTTAGATAAGGGCTAATACACTCTGCCCTTTACACGGTGACCTCTGGCGTAAGGGTAACGGCGAGGAGTGAGAGCTAGAAGTAAGGGTGTTGAGTGAGGGGTGAGAGTGAGGGCGAGAAGTAAGGGTGTTGAGTGAGGGCGAGAAGTAAGGGTGTTGAGTGAGGCCGAGAAGTAAGGGTGTTGAGTGAGGGCGAGAAGTAAGGGTGTTGAGTGAGGGGTGAGAGCGAGGAGTGAGGGCGAGAAGTAAGGGTGTTGAGTGAGGGGTGAGAGCCAGGAGAGAGGGCGAGAATTGGGTGTTGAGTGAGGGGTGAGAGCGAGGAGGAGGGCGAGAAGCAAGGGTGTTGAGGAGGGGTGAGAGCAAGGAGTGAGGGTGAGATGTAAGGGTGTTGAGGTGAGGGGTGAGAGCGAAGAGGAGGGTGAGAAGTAAGGGTGTTGAGGAGGGGTGAGAGAGCGAGGAGGAGGGCGAGAAGTAAGGGTGTTGGAGAGGGGTGAGAGCGAGGAGGAGGGTGAGAAGTAAGGGTGCTTGAGTGAGGGGTGAGAGAGGGTGAGAAGTAAGGGTGTTGGGAGGAGGGGTGACAGCCAGGAGGAGTGGGCGAGAAGTGGTGCGATGAGGGGTGAGAGCGAGGGCGAGAAGTAAGGTGTTGAATGAGAGGTGAGAGTGAGGGTGAGAAGTAAGGGTGTGTTAAGTGAGGGGTGAGAGTAAGGGCGAGAAGTAAGGTGCTGAGTGAGGGCTGAGAGTGAGTGAGGGTGAGAAGTAAGGGTGTTGGAGTGAGGGGTGAGAGCGAAGAGTGAGGGTGAGAAGTAAGGGTGTTGGAGTGAGGCGAGAGCGGTGGAGGAGGGGTGAGAAGTAAGGGTGTTGGAGGAGGGGTGAGAGCGAGGAGTGAGGGTGAGTAGCGTAAGTGTTGAGTGAGGGGTGAGAGGAGAGGAGGAGGCAGAAGCAAGGGTGTTGGAGTGAGGGGTGAGAGCAAGGAGGAGGGGTGAGAAGTAAGGGTGTTGAGGAGGGGTGAGAGCGAAGAGTGAGGGGCAGAAGTAAGCGTGTTGAGTGAGGGGTGAGATGAGGAGTGAGGGCGAAGTAAGGGTGTTGAGTGAGGGGTGAGAGCGAGGAGTGAGGGCGAGAAGTAAGGGTGTTGAGTGAGGGGTGAGAGCGAGGAGTGAGGGCGAGAAGTAAGGGTGTTGAGTGAGGGGTGAGAGCGAGGAGTGAGGGCGAGAAGTAAGGGTGTTGAGTGAGGGGTGAGAGCGAGGGCGAGAAGTAAGGGTGTTGAGTGAGGGGTGAGAGCGAGGAGTGAGGGTGAGAAGTAAGGGTGTTGAGGAGGGGTGAGAGCGAGGAGTGAGGGAGGCGGCGGGTGTTGGAGGATGGCAGAGCGAGGGAGTGAGGGTGAGAAGTAAGGGTGTTGGAGTGAGGGTGAGAGCTAGAAGAGTGAGGGTGAGAAGTAAGGGTGGTTGAGTGAGGGGTGAGAGCGAGGAGGAGGGCGAAAGCAAGGGTGCTGAGTGAGGGGTGAGAGCCAGAGGAGGAGGGTGAGAAGTAAGGGTGCTGGAGTGAGGCAGGGGAGAGATAGAGAGGTGAAGAGCGAGAGGGTGAGAAGTAATGGTGTTGGAGGAGGGGTGAGAGAGCGAGGAGTGAGGGCGAGAAGTAAGGGTGTTGGAGTGAGGGGTGAGAGCGAGGAGTGAGGGTGAGAAGTAAGGGTGTTGAGTGAGGGGTGAGAGCGAGGAGTGAGGGTGAGAAGTAAGGGTTTTGAGTGAGGGGTGAGAGCGAGGAGTGAGGGTGAGGGTCAAGAGTGAGGGTGAGAGGTGAGGAGTGAGGTTGAGGAGTGTGGGTGAGAAGTGACGATAAAACTGAAGGAAATTGAGGAAGAAAGAAATTAAAGGTGAAGAGTAAGGAAGAAAGGCATTCGAGGAAGAAAAAAGGAGAAAAGGAAAATGAGGAAGAAATTAGGAAATAAATATGGACGAGGAATAGGTGAGATAAGGTCAGGCTGGCGTGGTGAAAGTTACTCGTTGGACCTGACACCTCGCCTAATACCTTCCTTCCTACTTCCGTTAGTGTTACAGCCTGATGGTGGTGTTATTGTCACATCATCTCTCTCTCTCTCTCTCTCTCTCCCTCTTTCCAAAACAGTTTTTCCTGTACTTTACGGTTGAAGTCAGGTAGAGTCTCAGCGTTGTTTTGACGTCATACAGTAACTATTAACTTTTTGTAATATATATTTGCAAGAAGTCTTGGTGTGTCTTTTCTACCATATTGTATTTATGGTTAGAGTACGATAGCTGTCTAAAAGTGACTACCATCTCTTTACAATAAATAACTCATGCCGAGGCATATTTTTTTATTGTAATTTGATTATTTTCTATTCCAAGTTGTGTACGAACCTCTGTCCTGCGTGGCAGTGAACAGTGGCATTACCCACATGAATCTGACCTATATATAGTGTCAATGAATATGATGCATTCTTTGTGTACGAACCTCTGTCCTGTATGGCAGTGAAAAGTGACATTACCCACATGAATCTGACCGACGTTTATGTATGTATGTGTGCGTGTGTGCATGTACATGTACGTGTACATGTATATGTATATGTGTATGTATATACGTATATGTATGTATATGTGTGTGTGTGTGTGTTTACATATATGTATATGTACTGTCAATGAATATGATGCAACTCTTTGTGTACGAACCTCTGTCCTGCATGGCAGTGAACAGTGACATTATCCATTTGAACCTGACCTATATACATTTATAGTTGTTAATGAATATGATGTATTTCTTTGTGTGTGAACCTCTGTCCTGCGTGACAGTGAGAAGTGATACCACCCTCAGTGTCAAGACCTGACTGAATTACTCAGAATAGGCAAACTGTACTACAAGCTCTGCCAATAAATTTGTTAAACTAAAACTCCAAGTTGCAGTTATTTTGGCAGGTTTTTGGAGACTTTCTTGTGTATGTTGAGGGATTACTTATGTAAGGATTTTCTAGAATGTATTGCATCATTTTTCATTAATTCACATATTGTAAGCTTACTGAAGATCATTCTAGAACTCTCCAATGGCATCTTGTTCCAACCTGCAATGCCTGGCTGTCGCAAGAATGCTCTATTGCTCTAGGCGTCTGGCGAAACGTACATAAACACCCGCGGGCTGCTGAAGCTACCGTCACACTTGAGTTCTTCGTGCAATAAATCCTCGATAAAATTTCATCCAGAGGCAATAGTCAACGGTACGATCCGCACACTGGTCACACTGGCGAAAGGAACCATTGTCCAGGCGTCAGGACGTGTCCACATGCCAATGGGCCTTTGCTCCGTCCCTCTGGGGCCCACTGCTACTCCGAGATCCCCTGCTGGTCTAGCTTGAGCCCACGGGGCACCTAGTTACTGTGTGTTGCCACAAGGAGTCACATGAGGAGTCTTGATGTGTGAAGAGGCTGTGTATTGGTAGGGGAAGGCTTACGGAAGTTGCTTCCCTGTTAACACTAACATAATGCTGTCACACTAGACGCATTACACCACCCTGTACACGCACGCGCGCGCACACACACACACACACACACACACACAACAGTGGTGAACAGTGCTTAAGTCAGTGAGAACAACTCAACAGTAACAGTGGTACCCAAGTTGACCTTCACACAGTGAGGTCCCAGGTACCCAGTGATAACGGCCCATGAGACCCAACTACCAGCGATGTGTTAATCCGTCTACGATAGGAAGGCCTGGAACCACTCCTCACTTATATAACACCATCTGTGAGGGAATTACTACACCACGTGAGACCCCTCATAACACCATATGTGAAGGAGTTACTACACCACCTGAAGCCCCTCATAACACCATCTGTGAGGGAATTACTACACCACGTGAGGCCCCTCATAACACCATCTGTGAGGGAATTACTACACCACGTGAGGCCCCTCATAACACCATCTAGGAATTACTACACCACGTGAGCCCTCATAACACCATCTGTGAGGGAATTACTACACCACGTGAGACCCCTCATAACACCATCTGTGAGGGAATTACTACACCACGTGAGGCCCTCTGGCAACACCATCTGTGAGGGAATTACTACACCACGTGAGGCCCCTCATAACACCATCTGTAAGGGAATTACTACACCACGTGAGGCCCCTCACAACACCATCTGTGAGGGAATTACTACACCACGTGAGGCCCCTCATAACACCATCTGTGAGGGAACTACTACAACACGTGAGGTCCCTCCTAACACCATCTGGGAGGGAACTACTACACCACGTGAGGTCCCTCCTAACACCATCTGGGAGGGAGTTACTACACTACGTTTTTGCTGTTCAACACCTACATTAATCTGTTTGTTCACTGTATGTTCCTTTACCTTTCTCTAATGAAGGCTTTTGTTAAACCACCAATGTATGTAATAAGTCATTTATGTCCAATGTATATTTTCAGCCTTCGGGCTGCAGAACTTTTTCAATAAACCGTCAATTATTATTATTATTATTATTACACCAAAACACAAGTACAGGGGTCTTGGAACAGCAGGTTGTTATCCCAGTCTTGCTGGCTCAAAAGTTTAGAATATACGAATAGTTTTACAACCGTTTTCCTATTGTGTAAATTATTAAGATATTTTTAATATTTGTTGTCGTTTACACTACTGCCAATACTATTAAATAATAATAATAATAATAATGTGTCTTATTTGTTAATGTAATGTGACAAAGAACCCGTTTTCAATTTCTCTTTTCAAAATTAACTGTTAATGCGAATGTACGTAAATAAATATAAATATAGTATTCGACATTCTTTTGATCAGAATCTCATGTCCTCTCACATTTAACCTTTGGAACACGAAGAAGAACCTATGATTTGTCAAGTTTCGTTCGTATGTGTAGAAGACCAACCAATCAGGTTCTCTGAAACGTCTTACATAATCGATAAAGCCGGGAAGTGAACCGGTTGGTTAATTCCCAATTAACCAGGTTGGTTCACATATATTATATTGCGCTTTAATAACGAAACCCAAATGAAGTTTCTTGTTTTATTAAAAAACTATTATGTATATATAATTCCTGAGTGTAGATCAACCGTAAGTTCCATTATTTATGAGTGTGGTGAGTGAGGGACGGCGTTCATGTATATAAACGTGAATCAACGTCCGTTCGATATTAGTTGGTGTGATTGAGTAGTTACCCATCAGGGAGGTTGGAAAAGGCCCCCGGTCTCACAGGTATTACACGAAATATGATCATAAATCTACCTGAAAACATCTTAAAAACTCTATTAAACATTTATAACGCATGCTTTATAACCGGTTACTTTACAGACAAACTAAAATATGCTAAAATGGTATTTATTCCCAAGGAGGGTAAGGACAATAAGGAAACATTAAACTACAGGCCAATATCTTTATTAGAAATTACCGGGAAACTACTGGAAAAAAATTAAATTCAAGACTTATAACCTTTTTAACACAACATGGAAAAACTAACAATAGACAACATGGATTTATGCCCAATAGAAATACCCAAACTGCAATAGCTACAATAACAGATATAATTGCAATAGAAAAAAAGCAAGGGGAACCAGATCAATGTAATTTTAAGGGATGTTTCTAAGGCTTTTGATAAAGTTTGGCATTTAGGCTTAAATATATAATATTAAAATTAGGAATTAACGAACACTTGCTAAGAATATTGTGTAACTATTTAGATAATAGGAGAGCAAAAATTCAAATTGGAAACCTTATGGGAACTATGTTTAATCTTGAGAGTGGAGTACCTCAAGGGGGATGCCTTTCTTCAACACTATATACAATTTATACCTCAGACACACCTCAACCTACCCCCTTTAGCGAATATGTAATGTTTGCTGATGATATTACTCAAATGGTATCATACCCAGGAAAATCAACCCAATTTATGGCACTCTACACGGTAAGAGCGATAAAAAACATAAATGACTGAGAAAAAAAGGAAAATCAGGACAAATAAGAACAAATTCAAGATAATACCAATAGCCAAGATCAAAACAAGTCCAGTAATAGTCGACCAGGAACTATACCCATACGACACTGAAGGCAGCATGTTGAACTAAAACAGTGTACCTTTAGACTAACAACTTAACAAAAAAAAAAAGAAAATGTAATACCCTCCCAGCACACAGGATCTGGCAGGATCACTAACTCCATTGTAGAATTAAAATAATAATAATAAAAAAAAAAAAAAAAAAAAAAAAAAAAAAAAATTATATATATATATATATATATATATATATATATATATATATATATATATATATATATATATATATATATATATATATATATATATATATATATATATATATATATATATATATATATACAAAGGTCTGATGACCCAGGGCAAAAAATAAAGATAACAACAATAGGAAGATGAGCCAGATTCTTTCAACTCCTGTTTTCAGTTTTACCACATTTTCTTCAACCCCTAATAATCTTTTTCATATCATAACTAATGACTCCGCCGGAGAGTGGGTAAAATGAGCTTAAAGAGCGAGCCGCCTCCATTTATACCTGAGCCGGCCAGCAGCGCACATGGGAGCGGCTCTGTCGTTCGTACTGGGAGGAAAACGTGACATTCAAGACTGAATTAGTGCTTTGTGGTTTTGGTGCTGTGATTCTTGTGTACAACGACGTAAAAGTTTCTACATAGATTTGAACCATTGTTCTTTTTGGGGGTAAATAGTTTCAGATATTGTGGTTGAAACTGGTCATATACTGTACGTAGCGTCAATGTCCACCTAACGAATTCAGGAGAAGGAAAGATCCTGCAGAATATGGAGACCGCCAATATCTCCACTTTGGGCATAAACAACCCAGCCTTCGTCGACGTACTTGACGATGCAAGTGATCCTGCAACACCGTCCTCTACCACCTACACAAGTACCAGCATTCCACAGCCTGTTGTTAATGCTCCAGTTTCAGTTCACCTCCTGACGGGAAAAATACCTTAAGATTCTACAGAAGAGTCGAAGGACATAAGTCGTTTGGAGAATGACAAGGAGGAAGGGGCACATGGGCTTCAGGTGCCAGTTGTGGACAGCAAAAGCAACAACCAGGATGCCAGGCACCATCAGCGGCACTCAGGTGAGCCTCGGGTCATGATAGAGTGGCACTATTGTCAGACGATATCAAAGTTCTGTGTGTGTGTGTGTGTGTGTGTGTGTGTGTGTGTGCCTCCTACTGGCGTTCTTTTTGTGTAGGTGATTGTGATTTTTGTACTCGAATATAAGTACCGAATGTATTTTTATGTGCACGACGTGTTAGGGCGAAACATTACTATACACCATATATAACATACATCATTCCTTTGTATGTGAAAACAGAGAGGAGAGTTGCAATGGTGGGTCGTGCATTATTACTCACCTCGTACAAGTTCTTCTTATCTTATTGTCAACATGTTTGACATTTATTTAAAAACGTCTTTGTTTCTTATTCCTTCCTTCTCATATTTCTCCGCCTTTCCTTTACTTTTCTTTCTCTAATTCTTTCTATTCTTTTCTTTAATTGTCTTCTTTTCTTACCTTTTCTCCTGTTTCATCTTATTTTATTCAAGTTATAGGCCATGATTTTCACTTTTTTGGGGGGGAGGTGTATAAAATAAGACGAAAAAAAAAAACAAATAATGTCTCTTCTTTAACTCTTTTTTCTTTCTATTGCTTCTTTTTTTTGTCGTTTCATGAATGTAAGCTAAATGTTTCCGGGAGAGTGGAGGATGGGGTGAGAGAGATGGGTGGAGGATGGGGTGAGATGGGGTGGAGGATGGGTGAGAGATGGGGTGGAGGATGGGGTGAGATGGGGTGGAGGATGGGGTGAGAGATGGGGTGGAGGATGGGGTGGAGAGATGGGGTGGAGGATGGGGTGAAGATGGGGTGGAGGGATGGGGTGAGAGATGGGGGGAGTGAGATTGGAGGATGGGGTGAGAGATGGGGTTGGAGGATGGGGTGAGAGATGGGGTGGAGGATGGGGTGAGAGATGGGGTGGATGATGATGGGGTGAGGGAGATGGGGTGGGGAGATGGGTGGAGGATGGGGTGAGAGATGGGGTGGAGGATGGGATTGAGAGATGGGGTGGAGGATGGGAGGTGAGAGATGGGGTGGAGGAAGGGGGTGAGAGATGGGTGGAGGATGGGGTGAGAGATGGGGGTGGAGGGATGGGGTGAGAGATGGGGTTGGAGGATGGGGTGAGAGATGGGGAATTGGAGGATGGGGTGAGATGGGGTGGAGGATGTGGGGTGAGAGATGGAGTTGAGGATGAGATTGGAGGATGGAGATTGAGATGGGGGAGTGAGGGATGGGGTGGAGGATGGGTGAGGGATGGGGTGGAGAGATGGGGTGTGGGGTGAGAGATGGGGTGGATGGGGTTGGAGAATGGGTGTGGAGGATGGGGTGAGATGGGGTGGAGGGATGGGGTGAGATGGGGGTGGAGGATGGGGTGGGGATGGGTGGAGGATGGGGTGAGAGATGGGGTGGAGGATATGGGATTGAAGATGGGGTGGAGGATGGGGTGAGAAGATGGGGATTGGAGGATGGGGTGAGAGATGGGGTGGGGGATAGGGTGAGAGAGATGGGGTTGGAGGATGGGGTGAGGAGATGAATTGGAGGATGGGGTGAGAGATGGGGTGGAGGATGGGTGAGAGATGGGGTGGAGGATGGGTGGGTGAATGGGGTGGGAGGATGGGGTGGGAGATTGGAGGGATGGGGTGAGAGAGATGGGTGGAGGATGGGGTGAGGGATGGGGTGGAGGATGGGGTGAGAGATGGGGTGGAGGATGGGTGGGGAGATGGAATTGGGGAGGGGGGTGGAGAGATGGGTGGAGGATGGGGTGAAGATGGAATTGGAGGATGAGATGGGGGGTGGAGGATGGGGTGGAGATGGGTGGAGGATGGGGGTGAGAGATGGGGTGGAGGATGGGTGAGAGATGGGGTGGAGGATGGGTGAGAGATGGGGTGGAGGGATGGGGTGAGAGATGGGGTGGAGGATGGGGTGGAGATGGGGTGGAAGATGGGGTGAGGAGATGGGTGGAGGGATGGGGTGAGAGATGGGGTTGGAGGATGGGGTGAGAGATGGGGTGGAGGATGGGGTGAGAGATGGGGTGGGATGGGGTGAGAGATGGGGTGGAGGGATGGGGTGAGAGAGATGGGGTTGGAGGATGGGGTGAGGAATGGGGGTGGGATGGGGATTGAGAGATGGGTGGAGGATAGGGTTGAGGATGGGGTGGAGGATGGGGATTGAGGGATATGGGGTGGAGGGATGGGGTTGAGAGATGGGGTTGGAGGATGGGGTTGAGAGTTGGAGGATGGGGGTTGAGGGAGATGGGGTGGAGGATGGGGTTGGAGGATGGGGTGAGGAGATGGGGGTTGGAGGATGGGGTGGAGATTGGGTTGGAGGATGGGGTTGAGAGATGGGGTGGACGATGGGGTGAGGATGGGGTGGGAGGATGGGGTGAGAGATGGGTGGAGGATGGGAGATTGAGATGGGGTGGAGGGGATGGGAGATGGGGTGGAGGATGGATTGGAGGGAGATGGGGTGGAGGATGGGGTGGAGGATGGGGGTGGAGGATGGGGTGGAGGATGGGGTGAGAGATGGGGTGGAGGATGGGGTGAGAGAGTGGGGTGGAGGATGGGGTGAGAGATGGGGTGGAGGATGGGGTGAGAGATGGGGTGGAGGATGGGGTGAGATGGGGTGGAGGATGGGGTGGAGATGGGGTGGAGGATGGAGATTGAGGAGATGGGGTTGAGAGGATGGGGTGGAGGGATGGGTTGAGAGATGGGGTGGAGGAAGGGGTGAGAGATGGGGTGGAGGATGGGGTGAGAGATGGGGTGGAAGATGGGGTGAGATGGGGTGGAGGGATGGGGTGAGAGATGGGGTGGAGGATGGGGTGAGAGATGGGGTGGAGGATGGGGTGAGAGATGGGTGGAGGATGGGGTGGAGGATGGGGTGAGAGATGGGGGTGGGGATGGGGTGAGGATGGGGTGGAGGATGGGGTGGAGATGGGGTGGAGGATGGGGTGAGAGATGGAATTGGAGGATGGGGTGAGAGATGGGGTGGAGGATGGGGTGAGGAGATGGGGTGGGAGGATGGGGTGAGAGAGATGGGGTGGAGGATGGGGTGAGGAGAGATGGGGTGAGAGATGGGGTGGAGGATGGGGTGAGAGATGGGGTGGAGGATGGGGTGAGAGATGGGGTTGGGAGGATGGGGTGAGATGGGGTGGAGGATGGGGTGAAAGATGGGGTGAAGATGGGGTGAGAGATGGGGTGAAAATGGGGTGAGATGGGGTGGAGGATGGGTTGAGAGATGGGGTTGGAGGATGGGGTGAGATGGGGTGGAGGATGGGGTGAGAATTGGGTTGGAGGATGGGGTGAGAGATGGGGGTGGAGGGATGGGGTGAGAGATGGGGTGGAGGATGGGGTGAGATGTGGGGTGGAGGATGGGGTGAGAGATGGGGTGGAGGATGGGGTGAGAGATGAAGTGAAGAGGATGCAAGATGACGGGGTGAGATGGGGTGAGGATGGGGTGAGAGATGCAAGATGATTGGGGCAAGAGATGGGGTGGAGGATGCAAGTGAGAGACGGTCGATGGACGGGGGTGGAGAGACGGGTGGATGATGGGGCGAGAGATGGGGTGGAGGATGAAGGAGAGATGGGGTGGGAGGATGGGGTGAGAGATGGGGTGAGGATGGGGTGAGAGATGGCTGGAGGGTGGGTGAGAGATGGGTGAGGATGGGATGAGAGATGGGGTGAGGATGGGGTGAGATGGGGTGAGGATGGGGTGATGATGGGGTGATGATGGGGTGAGAGATGGGGTGGAGGATGGGGTGAGAGATGGGGTGGAGGATGGGGTGGAGGATGGGGTGGAGGATGGGGTGGAGGATGAGGTGGAGGATGAGGTGGAGGATGGGATGGAGGATGAGGTGAAGGATGAGGTGATTGTGTAGCGGATGGGGTGGAGGGTGAGGTGATTGTGTAGCGGATGGGGTGGGTATAAGGTGGAGGATGGGGTGAGAATAGAGTGGAGGATGAGGTGGAGTGATGGAGTGAACTATAGGGTGGTGGATAGGATGGGGAATGGAGTGAAGGATGGGGTCATTGTGTAGAGAATGGGGTGGTAGGGTGGATGATGGGGGGAGGATGGGGGTGGAGTGTGGTATGACCTTCAACTTTGTAAAGGAGGTGTCGACATATGGGTCTTTCCTTTATTCATTGTTCTTCGTGGTCTTTCTATGTTAGTGACTAACTCTGGAAAAAATGAAGGAAATATAAAGTCTGTTTTTTGTTTTTCTCTAAATAAACTGTCAATCTTTCTAGCAAATTTACAGATTTCTGGTTTAGGATTTTATCGTCCTATTATAAATATGTTCAAGAATTGCTACACAATTTGCCACGTGTCATCAGTCTTAAATAAAATCAGCTGACTTTTGAAGTAGGAAAAGTTTAATTCTGGACGAGGATTTTTTACCGAGTAATGAACACAAAAGCTTATGAATTGAAGGTTTGGCAGCGTGTGGACACAGCTTGTCCACAGAGCTACGAATGGGTACCTAATTTTATAGTTTCTTGTTTATCTAAAAAACGATCAGTCTATTGAGCGGTATGTCCATTTTGTTTCTAACGGGCAGTTAAACTTAAAGAACCAACTTTCATAAACGCATCTCCAATGCGAGTCCAAATAAATTCGATATAAGTTTACCACGAAACCCGTATGGCCGCGGTTCACGATCATCAAGACCACATGTCCACTACAGTTATGACTCATCGATAAATTTGTAAGAAATTTGTTGGTTGATGGCCAAGTGGTGTCACCAGGTAGAGTCAGTCAAGCTAAACAGGGAAAATAGTCCTGCTGAAATTGGACTCGATTGTTCACTTCGGGTTAGAAACGTGAAATTAGGTGCAGTTATTATTAGGTTGGTGCGTCTAAATAGCGTTAGATATGGAACAGCGACAGATTTGCCCCCTAGTGGAAGCAGCGCCCTGTACAAAATGGATTATTCAATTTATATAAAAAATTCCACTCATGTCCCCAGTATAAAGTATTCGTCACATATTATATTACTGTTCTGCATTGTTTTGCTTAAATATGTTAAAGGAAATGCGGAAATTGTTAAATATCAATAATTTTGACACGTCAAGTCAGTGAGGGCGACAACACTGCTAATAATACAGTTAACTGAATGTTTGTATCTATACATCTAGGCACAACTGAAACATTTATGCAGTGTTGTAGTGGATTTCAATTTGGACTTGACGAATTTTCACCAACTTTGGATGCATCCGGCAACAAGGTCCACAAAGTCTGTCAGATGTTGTTATATTCCATGTGCGTCTCCAGCCTAAGTTACGTGGATCTGGTTATGTCAGGTCCTGCATTGAGAAACTTCCCGCATGTGTGGACACCTTGAAGAGGAGCTCATCTTGAATGCAGTGCGTGTGCATCTTACATTGGCGGAATCGAATTTACAATATATTTGGTTTCTAACATTTTGCTCAATATCACAAGAACTACTGTACATAAAACATATGTCCTCATTGGCTATGGTGTGGGATATTTCGAACAAGAGAAAATCATATGCTTATTATAATGTTCCCTCACGATATATAAAGAAGACAACGATAAAATACTGTAAAATGTGCTGTCTATACGATGCTCTGCTTATACTTAACATTGATATAATATAAATTTTATCCTCGTAAGGAAACTTATAGATACGCTTAACCTACTGTCACTTTATTATAATTTTTGATCTAATAAATAAATTTTTTGATTTTACTTCTCCGGTCTATTATCAAATAATACAGTTGATTTATCATTTCGTGAAAAAACCTTTGATATTTCCTAATCTCATAACCCTTATTTAGCGACATCTTTTAAAACACGTAAGAGACATCACTAACACACACACACACACGCCAGTTCTCTGTTGTTGTACGAGTTGATATTACTGCACTTTACCATAACAAGTGATATGAAATGACATAGAACCCAAAAATGTTGATATGAGTGGCGTTCATTGTACTCTGGTCTGGTAAATTATAATAATCTTAATATTAACTTTATACATTTATAGTGAATTCATTGATAATAGTTTAATAGTAAGAAGAAGAATAATAACACAAGAAGATGAATTTCATGTACAAAAGAGGAAGGATTTAAACATTTGCAGAAAATAAGGAAAATTATACAAATTAGTTTATGAGCTCAGTATTAGTAAAACATTTAAACCAGAACGAATTATCCATAATTCTTCTAAAGAAGTTGACTGGTGTAGATATCTAAACACACACATACAGTGCACCACCCACGCCATCCCCACCTCCTGCCACCGGCAGCCCCCTCCAACCTCGCGCAGTCCGCCACTACAACAAAATTCAGCCCATAAGAGCCCGCACCGATAGATATAAAAATAGCACCATCCCATCTATTGTTAAAATAATAAACAACTCCTGATTTATGTACGGTACAGCCCTGTAAATGTATTCAATGCATATCACCTTGTTTTGTACTTCTCTTTAGACTGTATTCACCCCTGAAGATGTGAATTACACGAAAGCGCTTGGGGACTTCGTGTTTTCTTCTTTCCTGGTGGTTATCAGCACACACATATATATATATATATATATATATATATATATATATATATATATATATATATATATATATATATATATATATATATATAATCCTGAATTAAAACGTGGATAAGATAAATCTTGATAAAAATCACACAGGAATAAGGCAAACTAAATTGTCCCGTTGTTTCCCTTTCCCGTATGATTTTATCTATATATATATATATATATATATATATATATATATATATATATATATATATATATATATATATATATATAAGTCAAGGTATAACCACAAGGAAAGAAGAAAACACTCACCCCTGAAGATGCGAATTACACGAAAGCGCTTCTTTCCTTGTGGTTATATATATATATACATTTTTTTTTCGGGATTAGCCCACCAGGGCACAGGTCAATGACCCACATTAAGGCCTGGGGGCGAAAATAATAATAATAATAATAATAATAATAATATTAATAATATTAATAATATTAATAGTAATAGTAATAGAAGTAATAATAGTAATAATAGTAATAATTGTAATAATAATAATAATAATAATGTCATAAAAAAATCAATATTGAGAAACGATATACTATATGTATGTTGTGTTAAGTTAAGAAAAACAATTGAGACCCTGTAACTGTGTGTAAACGAGGCAGAAAGTCAGATGAGCAACCTGGAACATGGTCAACAATTCAATTTTGTGATGTCATATACCAGCAGGGTCTACCATTAGACAACACATTATGCTTCCAATATCTTCCCAGGCGGAAGTACCTCCCTGTTTGATGGCTGCCTACTACTGTACCTACTACCTACTGTATTCTCTCTCTCTCTCTCTCTCTCTCTCTCTCTCTCACACACACACACACAATAGATCGATTCGTGATGTAAAGCCCTTGTAAATACCAACTCATTAAGACGTAAGCCTTGGACCACCTTGGAGTGCGTTCCTGTTCTGCACTAGTTAACTGAAAACCGAAATATTGTAAGTGTTGTTGTTGTTGTTGTTGTTGGTGGTGCTGTTGGTGGTGGTGCTGTTGGTGGTGGTGCTGTTGGTGGTGGTGCTGTTGGTGGTGGTGCTGTTGGTGGTGGTGCTGTTGGTGGTGGTGCTGTTGGTGGTGGTGCTGTTGGTGGTGGTGCTGTTGGTGGTGGTGCTGTTGGTGGTGGTGCTGTTGGTTGGTGGTGCTGTGTTGGTTGGTGGGTGCTGTTGGTGGTGGTGCTGTTGGTGTTGTTGTTGTTGTTGGTGGTGCTGTTGGTGGTGGTGCTGTTGGTGGTGGTGCTGTTAGTGGTGGTGCTGTTGGTGGTGGTGCTGTTGGTGGTGGTGCTGTTGGTGGTGGTGCTGTTGGTGGTGGTGCTGCTGGTGATGGTGCTGTTGGTATGCAGCCGTTGGTGTGCGGCGCCGCCGGTGATGGTGTTGGTGGTGGTGCTGTTGGTGGTGGTGCTGTTGGTGGTGGTGCTGTTGGCGGCAAGTGCTATTGGCGGGTGGGTGCTGTTGGTGGTGGTGCTACGGGTGGGCGGTGCTGCTGGTGGTGGTGGTGCTGCCGGCGACGGGTGCTGGTGGTGATGGTGCTGCTGGTGGTGGTGCTGCTGCTGGTGATGGTGCTGCTGGTGTGGTGGTGCTAAGGCGGTGGTGCTGTTGGTGGTGGTGCTGTTGGTGGTGGTGCTGTTGGTGGTGGTGTGCTGTTGGTGGTGGTGCTGTTGGTGGTGGTGCTGGTGGTGATGGTGCTGGTGGTGATGGTGCTGTTGGCGGTGTGCCGTTGGTGATGGTGCTGTTGCTGGTGGTGCTGTTGGTGGTGGTGCTGTTGGTGGTGATGCTGTTGGTGGTGGTGCTGTTGGTGGTGGTGCTGCTGGTGGCGGTGCTTGCCGGTGGCAGGTGCTGTTGGTGCAGGTGCTGTTGGTGAGTTGCGCTGTTGGTGATGGTGCTGTTGGTGTGGTGGTGCTGGTGGCGGTGCTGTTGGTAAGTAATATTGCTGGTGATGGTGCTGCTGGCATGCCGCTGGTGGTGGTGCTGTTGGTGGTGGTGGTGCTGTTGGTAGGTGCCGTTGGTGGTGGTGGTGCTGTTGGTGGCGGTGCTGTTGGTGGCGTTGCCGGCGGTGGGTGGTGCTGTTGGTGGTGCGGTGCTGCTGGTGGTGGTGGTGCTGTTGGTGGTGGTGGTGCTGTTGGTGGTGCAGGTGGTGCTGTGTTGGTGGTGGTGGTGCTGTTGGTGGTAGTGGT
Source organism: Homarus americanus (assembly GCF_018991925.1). Taxonomy (NCBI): domain Eukaryota; kingdom Metazoa; phylum Arthropoda; class Malacostraca; order Decapoda; family Nephropidae; genus Homarus; species Homarus americanus. The sequence continues at coordinate 24,418 of NW_024731192.1, read as the reverse complement.
GCTGCTGGTGGTGGTGGTGGCTGTGGTGTTGGTGCTGCTGGTGGTGGTGGCTGTGGTGTTGCTGGTGGTGCCGTTGGTGGTGGTGCTGCTGGTGATGCTGTTGGTGGTGGTGCCGTTGGTGGTATGCTGTTGGTGGTGGTGCTGGTGATGGTGGTGCTGTTGGTGGTGGTGCTGTTGGTGATGCTGTTGGTGGTGGTGCTGTTGGTGGTGGTGCTGTTGGTGGTGGTGCTGTTGGTGATGGTGCTGTTGGTGGTGTTGTTGGTGATTCTCTTGTTGGTGTTAATATTGGTGGTGTTAATTTTGTTGGTACTAGTAGTGTTATATTTTATTTTTATTTTTGTTGATGCTGTTATTGTTGGTGATATTATTATTGCTGTTCGTATTTTTTTTATTGCTGGTGTTGGTAGTGGTGGGGATATTTGTTGTTGGTGGTGTTATTGTTGTTGTTGTCGGTATTAGTGATGGTTTTGTTATTATTGTTGTTGTTGTTCATGTTGTGCTGCTAATTGTCGTCGTTGTGAATTTTGGTGATGCAGTTTTTATTATCAGTTTTTGTTGTGAAAATGATGATGTTGATGGTGGAGGTGGTGGCAGAGAAGATGGTGCTATTGTATTGTTGTTGTTGGTATTACAGGTGTTATTGTTTGAAAGACAAGAGAGATACTCAGGTGAATTAACAGAAGCAGTGTAGAGATGTATATCCTTGGGTCACGTTGCACTACCCTGGCTGGGGCTTTGATCAGAACTCACCTCCTTCCTAACCTACATTTTTTTTTATTTTTTTTTTATTTAGGATTTGTGGCCACTTCTCCTTTCGGCTATTTTGGCCAGAGCTGTTTGGGTCTTCTTATACGCGGTCTTATACTCGGTCTTCTTATACTCGGCCTCATACACGGTCTTCCTATGTCGGTCTTCTTATCTCGGTCTTACCATTCGGGTCGCGAGGTCACCTTTAGCCCGACCCGAATGTCTGTCTGCTGTCAGCCACACTGACTCGTTTCTCAGTATTGAGTAGTGACGGCGACCCGATTGGGTCACCATCAAACTCCGTTTGTCAGCAATGCTGACTCATATCTCGCTATGAATCTGGAGGGCCAACATTAATCGGTTCTGACTAAGAGCTCCGAGGGCGACTTCCGACCTCAGAGCTCCAATCTAGACTCGTGACCTCCTTTCACTGCCCTCAGACTATTTAAGGTAAGACCGAAGTGAGAGTAGGCCGACAGTTCGCTGCTAGTGCGCTCGCACAAGTTGAATTCTGCAAACACAAACGAGTTGGCCAACTATTCCACTGCTCACAAGTTGTAGCATGTCAGAATCCTTTCAGCTGCCCAACTATTAAATTGCATGCGCGAGCACTGATCTGACTTTCTGGCTCATTTACACTTAATTGCAGGGTCTCAATTGTTTCTTTCACTTTTGACAACACAACATATATGTATCATCTTTTTCTCTCTTGATTTATATTTTATTTACTTTTATTTATTTATGGTTTCTTATTATATATATATATATATATGTTATATATATATATATATATATTTATATTATATATATATATATATAATATATATATATATATATATTTGTTATTTATTATTGATACACACATATACATACATATACACATACACATATACACACACACACACACACACACACACACACACACACACACACACACACACACACACACACACACACACACACACACATATACACACACACACACACACACACACAACATATACATATATATACATATTTACATATATATATATATATATATATATATATATATATATATATAACCGGTCGGAAATTTACTGGACTTATTTTTCACTTGACTGGGGTTTATTAAAGATTAATAGATGGTAAGGCAGTGGAAGCGCCTTGAGAAATTCAACCAGCACAAGAACACTTAAATCTACTAAACAAAATGAATTGTCCGTGACCGGTGGAAGGATAGCGGCTCTGACTGGGATGAATGAGACACACTGTAAATTTTAGACACTTATATTCCTCCAACACTACAAACACAATCAAATAATGGTACACCAATATATGCACTTAAACTTGAACTTAAACACTACTCTGGGGAATAAAGTTATACATGATATAGAAATTATTAGAAACTCAGGCAACAATAAATTTGAAGTATTAAGAAATGTTGCTTGCACACATGAAACAGGCCTGGGCTAACAAAATAATATCCAGCACTGAGAAAATGGTATTCAAAATAAGAAATTAATAATTCCACCATGAATAGGCCTAAAGGGCACTCAATATAATTATGTTACACCAACAGATGCAGGCCTTAAGGGTTTTCAACAAAATAATATCAGTCACTGAGGAAATGGTATTAAAAAATAAGAAATTAAATACTTTACAATGAATAGGCCTTAAGGGCACTCAATATAATTATGTTACACCAACAGATGCACACCTCCAAACCTAACTTAAACACTACTCTGGGGAACAAAGGTTATATCTGAGATTGAAACTATAAAGAAATTTTTAAATGCACACAGCATACATTAGTAACTGAAAAATAGTATTAACTACACACAAAAATATTGTCACAATTATAAAGACGTTACTGAGTCCAATACCCGTGAACCATGCTCCCTAACCTAACACACACACACAAGATTCCACCTGCACCTGTAGTCGTTTAAGGCACAACAGGCACCCGTAGTTGAAGGCCCAAATCAGCCTTTTCTCCACCTTGGAAAGTGTACCTCTAACTCCACTGACTCTGGCCCCAGTGTGCGGCCCTGTATCACTAGCTAGCTTCACTTTACCCCCAGTACATCCATGAAACGGAAGGAGTGAGCCAATCAGACCTTGTACAGTTGAGAGAAGCTTTAGCATCCCATAAGCAAGAGGGTTTACTAAGCTGCTCGAGACATGTGGTGTTGTGAGCCGAGGTAGAGGAGAGCTGATGACCCCAACGATCGTCCTGTCGTCAGCTGGGCACCCAGACGGCTAGATTCCCCAAGAGATCCTTGATACCCTAAACAGTGACAGGCCTACACTGATCGGTCCAATGGCGACAATCGCCACCCTCAATCATCAACGGCAGTCTCAAACGGCAGTCAATCTCTCGCTGTCATCACTCGCAGTCAATTTCTCGCAGTCAAGTGGGTTCTGACGGAAACCCGAAATGAACTCACTGTTAGCTCTTGTTAACTTTACCACTGCCCTATCTAACCCTGTCTGAGATCGAATGAGACTTACTTGTTATATTGCAATAGTGCAACACAGGTGACAGGCCACGTGACTATTTCTGTGACGGACGCGCGGATGTCCTGTAGGTCCAATCGCTTTCACGTGACTGAGGACCAGCCAGCGTTGCGTCTCCACAGCTAGCTTAGGCCTACGTGACATATTTTCCGCCTAACTAATAACTCTCACCGTGACATTATTCAGACTGATAAACGATCTATAATAATTTCAAATTCAATAATATCCCTTAACTTCATGAATCGCATCATTATTAATTCGGCAAATTACATTTAATATCACTTAGGCCTAGTTCCACAACCTCTCGCTATGTGCAGGGAGCGCTCTTCCTCCGACGACCTTGAAAACTCAGTATCGCCAATTGCGCGGTGTTTGAAATTACTCTGAAATTTCTGTATATTACATATATAACGAGTAAATTTCCTTTTTGGTGGAATAACTTGAGTGAACAATGATCCTTACCTGCAGGTTCTGGCAGCAGTGTTGGCATGTTTGATGCACGTCGTCATCGGAACTATCGGGGGCCTGTTGGAAGTCATCCTTCCCCAGATGACTGACCCCGAATCACCTGACCTCTACTTAGATACTAACCAGGTTGCGTTGTTCGGTAAGTCTCGTGACGTCCAGTACTGAACTTTATTAATGATGTCTACATTAACCTACATAGTGAGCCATATTCATCTGGCGAGTTATGGTTATATTGAGAAATGGCGTTTGAAAGTAGTTCACCTAAAGTTTGATGAGGCTTTTCAGGTTAGTTATTGTGCCAGAGCTCAGTTTCGTTTGTGACAAGTTTGAAACTGTCTCCGTACCAACCAGAACGTGAAACCTATACAAATGAATCTAAAGGTTAGTAACAGACTCAAGTTCATACATCTGAAGCAGGCAGTGCAGCAATAGCTGGCTGGGAGAGTTAACGAGCTTTGGCCATTTTTGTGGTCAAAATGGTTTTGAACTTTCCAAAATACCAACAAGCTGGCACTGATTAGTTCCCCTGACCTGACCTCCTTGACACGTACAAGAATAGGTCATCCATAATCACCATGGCCTCCACGAGACAAGCGCATCCGCGGTCAATAACTTCAACACGATTCAAATGGTGAAGAATGTGTGAAATTTCTTGTTAGCGTAAAACACATCCAACTGGCATAAGAATAATTTTAATGTCCAACACCTTAAAAAAATATTCCCTTTTCTGTACCCTTTACAATTTACTAGATAGGCCGCGATGTCATTAAATTACAGAACACTTGAATAAAAGCTGTACATGTCCTATGTTATTAATTTTGTTCTCCTGTTAACATTAAAAACCCACCCAGGATCACAATTTATTGGTATTGCTACTTTTCATAGAATGGATAAACACTATCATATTATCATTGGAAAACAAACTATTAGCAATAACTATAAACTCTTCCTACCTGGGGTATGACGTTATAGGAGGTACTTAGTGAATAATAACATTAAGTTCACAATTGCTTCCATGAGGCAGCATAAATTTGCTTCAGAATCCTGGGTATAGATAAAGTTTGAATCTACACTATATAACAAATCGATATAGGATTTGATAAAGTTCAAAATAAAACCAAAAACTAATGAAAGTTATCTAATCCTAACTTTTAGGATCAGTGACTGTGCAATCTCTATTTCCTTTCCTCTCGAGTGCTATTTTCCACCCAAGCAAATGTTAAGCCAATTCCTGCAAAAGTTTATATATTTTGACTAATAATTCTGGGGATCAGTTACGAAAGTATTTTTTCATCTGGAGTTGTCTCAATATATTTACGGAGAACCGAGGAAATTGCATGAAGCAAGAATACCACACATTGATATTGAAGAAAAAAATAACAACTTTATGTCTTTACAGGAAGTTTGATCCATTGGCGCAGCAGTTGGTTCTAAAGGAGGCGCAGTAACTCAGTATGCATCTTGGTCAGAGAGTGCCATTTCGTGGCCATGCCTTTCTGGGTGATGTGTCTGGCCTTGTCTTCACACCCAAAGTGTGGTTACCCTGTTGCTCCGCATCGTGCGACTCACCCACGTCTTGTATCTCCTGCCTCCAACAACCACGTCGCGGAGGTGTCAGAAAGTCATCTGGCGTACGGCTCATGAGGTTCGGCGGTCGTTGGGCGGCAATCTGGTTCTTGCTGGTGTATATAATAGGAGCTGTCGTGGCGGAACATAATACTGTGTGCGGCTGCGTCACCGCCATCCTGCCCTTCACGGGTTGTTCTTCCTGCCGAACTCCCCACGATGATTTGTTACCCGAAGCCGCCTTGAGGAGGGCTTCCGCAAGGTTCTCGTGTTTTCGAGGTCCTCGCTATGACTCACAGCCGGAGTTCGACGACATCGTCGACCAATTTAAAGAAACCACCAGCAACAACACTGAAGCTGTATCCCAGCTCCGTCAGACGCGGGAACAGTCTGTGCTTCGTCGGTTGCCGTTCTTGATCTTCCTTGTGGTTTTGTTACAGTTTAACGGCAAGGTGAGCATACCACGCACGTTGTGCCATCTCCGCCATCCAACTCTAGAATGAACTCTTATGGACAAGCGCAATATTGGTTGGCAGCATCTTTCGTCGCAGGAACAATTGTGTCCTTGTTAGTGAAAAATCGCCCAATGCAAGTACACGATCATTGTACTAGTGTCATCTGCTCAGTGTCAACAATGATATCTCGGGGTGTAATTTCTACCAGCTGAACCAAGGGGTGGACGTGAGCAACATTGGCTGGTTACCGCTGAAGCTGCAATAACATCTTCACTGCTTTTTTCTGCAGTGGGATCGTCGGTGAGCCTTTGAGACTTCAGAGTTACCACCAACTCGGTAAGGGCATTTGCCACATCAATACTAAGCATATTCTTTGTGAGCTTGTTCGTAGTCTCTCCAGACCTTCCGCTTATGGTTAAGACCTTAAAGATGGGGTTCTGGATTTACAGCGTTCAAGCTGCTTGTTGGTTGCCCTAGTGGTTGGTGAATATTTCTGCCCGAAACTCGGGGTCTTCCCTTGAGGAGATTGGATAACCTTTTCAGGCACGGCAGAAAAACACCTTATGCAAACAAAACGATCTGAATTTATCTTTCTCTCAAAACATTCCTGATTGTTGAAATGACCTCCAGTGTCATCTGCTAGTTCATATTGTTGTGTTCCCACTGTGCAGATTTGAAGATTGAAGATCTGCCAGACTCGCAATAAACAATGATGAGCGGTGAGAATTGTAACATAGCATTCCAGTACTCCCAAACATCACCCCATCTCGCCCAGCCCCGTCTCGACGCACCTACTAGGGCTGGGCAAGAATCGTTAAAATTGGAATCGACGGTTCCGATTCTCAGTGCCAATGTAATCTCTGGAATCGATTCCTCAAAGTATGCAAATACTGTCATATAATTATAGGGGGCAGCACAACTAAAAGGCCTCCCCCATGCCTCACGGGACTGCTTGGAAGGACAGCATGTAAAGGTATTAGCTAATTAAATTTTATTTTATTTGGAGAATACAATAAACTTAAGAAAATAATGAAAGATGTTTATTCTTTACTTCTTTGGTGAGTAAAATATTTTTGTTGTAATTACCAAAATCTAATTTCCTTTAAAAAATAGTATCAATAATTTGGAAATAAACTTGTATATGTTTGGGGATAATTCTGGAATGTAATTGCCCCATGTTGGGTAGTGAACCCATGTAATTGTTAGTATCAGTAGTAATGTGTTGTGAGTGCATCTCATATGTACTAACAAAAGTCTAGTGAAGGTATCAGATGTCAGTTTGTCTGGTAATGTAGTGTAATGCCATGTAACACCAGTAATGTTGTAAGAAGCGAGAATATCTGATTGGGGTGACAGATGAGTAAAGCCACGGAGTTGATCCTGGTAACTGTTACTGTAAGGTACCACCAGCAGTGTTGTAAGAAGTAGCAAGAGTACAGTATCTAAGTGAATTGCAGTTGAGTAAAGCCGAGGAGTTGCACCTTGGAGTTGTATGTTAATGCCATCTTTTTCCCTACTTTGATTTCATATTAATAAACCTTTTCTTAGAGTATATTAGGGGGTATTCATTTCATCCCAGTATCTACCTTTATTCTGTCCAAGTGACCTTGATACCAGAATTACAGTACCCATGTGCCCTAGACCCTCGCCATGCTACCAAAAGAACTGAGGTTATGAAGTAACCATGAACTGAAATATGTAGACAGAACAATTGAAGGAAATAAGACAGAGAAGTTTGAGATAAGTATAAGGGAGAGAAGAAAATTCCCGTCTTTAAGGGTGGCCTCGGTGGTTCAGCAGTAGTAGTAGAGTCGCCGCCCTTACAAAGGGGGCAGAGAGCCCCCGCCCTTACAATGGGTCATATACAGGAGGCAACTCAAGGCACTTGAAAACTTTCACCAACATAGTCTACGTTCCATCCTCCGAGTTCGCTGGGAAGACAAGAGAACAAATGCCAGTATTCTTGCTGACACCAACTGTAGGAGCATCGAGGCTACCATTATCCATGAACAACTACGCTGGACTGGCGATATTACCTGCATGGACGACAGTAGACTGCCAAAGCAGCTACTTTACAGTTACCTAACGAATAGTAAAAAGAACGCCGGCGGGCAACTGAAAAGGTATAAGGATAGTCATGAGACAAACCTGAAAAGTGCTAAATCGAGCCCCTCACCTGGGAGACGATTACTCCACACCGTAACACTTGGAGGATCACCACACGAGAGGCAGATAGTGCCAACGCCGGAAAGACACTGCCGCCGCCGCCTCCGCACTCGATGTAGCCCTCCACATGTGCAACATCTGTGAACGACTCTGCCGGTCCTGTATCGGCCTCTTTAGTCACCTTAAATCTCACCAACGTAGTGACATGCCTAATAACTCATATCATTGTATCATAGCTGGATGATCGTCATACTTGATTCCGAATGACAGCAAAGTAGTAGTAGTAGTAGTAGTAGTAGTAGTAGTAGTAGTAGTAGTAGTAGTAGTGTAGTGTATTGTGTGTGTGTGTGTGTGTGTGTGTGTGTGTGTGGTTCAAATGTGTGCTTAATCATTTTTTATTCTCTCTTTCTTTCCAATAATAACATTGTCGGAGTACAAGCTCTGAGAATCAGAGTACAAGCTACGAACATTAGAGTACAAGTTGCGAGAATCAGAGTACAAGTTACGAGCACCAGAGTACAAGTTGCGAGAATCAGCGTACAAATTACAAGAATTAGATTGATAACAGGAGAGTACACGTTACAAGCATTAGATTACAAGTTACGAGCATTAGAGTACAAGTTACAAGCATCAGAGTACAAGTTACGAGCATCAGAGTACAAGTTACGAGCACCAGAGTACAAGTTACGAGGATCAGAGTACTAGTTACCAGCATCAGAGTATAAGTTGCGAGCACCAGAGTACAAGTTATGAGCATCAGATTACAAGTTACAAGGATCAGAGTACAAGTTACCAGCATCAGAGTACAAGTTACGAGCACCACAGTACAAGTTACGAGCACCACAGTACAAGTTACAGGCACCACAGTACATTACGAGCACCAGATTAAAAGTTATGAACATTCAAGTAGAGAACAAGTTGTAATGTTTAAAGTGCAAGTGTCTTCATGTCTGCACTGTATATCTGTCTAATTTCGTCTGTCAGTAAATACTTGCCTTTTTGTGATTTTTTTTTCCTCTGTATTATGAATAAATTCTCTTTTTTTATCGTCTTTTCTGTCATATTTTTACATTTATTCACTTTTTTGTGGGGGGAGGGGGGTCTATTTTCCGTCTTTCTTAATTCTGCTTTCCCAATCTTTTGTTCGTGATTTTTTGTTTGCAGTTTTCTTCTCAAACAAATTCATTATTACAACTGCAGTTTGACACAAGAGTTAGTGCCGAAAACACACACACACACACACACACACACACACACACACACTAGCTGCGTAAAACATAACAATGATGAATCAGATTATGTGGAGCACCTAGCTTTAGAGGGGGGTGCAAAATATAGAGGGTATGGCGAAGAAGAGTATGGGTGGTGGTTAGGAAGAGAGTATAGGAGGAGGTATGGGGGGCGAACAAAGGAAAATGGGGGAGGTGGGGATTGGTAGGAAGAATGGTGGGGAGAAAGGAGGGGTGGTGACAAGAAGGATGGTGGGGGAGGAGGGTGTGAGCACAAGAAGGATGGTGGGGAGAAGGAGGGGTTGGTAGACAAGAAGGATGGTGGGGAAAGGAGAGTGGTAGACAGAAGGATGGTGGGGAGAAGGAGGGGTGGTAGACAAGAAGGATGGTGGGGGGAGGGAGGAGGGTGGTAGACAAGAAGGATGGTGGGGAGGAGGAGGGGTGGTAGACAAGAAGGATGGTGGGGAGGAGGGTGGTAGACAAGAAGGATGGTGGGGAGGAGGGGTGTGGTAGACAAGAAGGATGTGGGAGGAGGAGGGTGGTAGACAAGGAGGATGGTGGGGGAGGAGGGTTGGTAGACAAGAAGGATGATGGGGAGGAGGATTGGTAGACAAGAAGGATGGTGGGGAGAAGGAGGGGTTGGTAGACAGGAAGGATGGTGGGGAGGAGGGTGGTGGACAAGAAGGATCATGGGGAGGAGGGTGGTAGACAAGAAGGATCATGGGGAGGACGAGTGGTGGACAAGAAGGATGGTGGGAGAAGGAGGGTGGTAGACAAGAAGGATGGTGGGGAGGAGGAGGGTGGTGAACAAGAAGGATCATGGGGAGGGGGTGGTAGACAAGAAGGATGGTGGGGAGGAGGGGTGTGGTGACAAGAAGGATGGTGGGGAGGAGGGTGGTGGACAAGAAGGGATCATGGGGAAGGAGGGTGGGAGAAGAAGGATGGTGGGGAGGAGGGATGGTAGACAAGAAGGATGGTGGGGAGGAGGAGGGTTGGTCGACAAGAAGGATGGTGGGGAGAGGAGGGGTGGTAGACAAGAAGGATGGTGGGGAGAAGGAGGGTGGTAGACAGGAAGGATCATGGGGAGGAGGGTGGTAGACAGGAAGGATCATGTGGAGGCGTAGTAGACAAGAAGGATCATGGGAGGAGGTGGTAGACAAAAGGGATCATGGGAGGAGGGGGTGGTAGACAAGAAGGATGGTTTGGAAGGAGGGGTGGTAGACAGGAAGGATGGTGGGAGGAGGGGGTGGTAGACAAGAAGATCATGGGAGGAGGGTGGTAGACAAGAAGGATCATGGGGAGGGGCAGGTGGTAGACAAGAAGGGTGGTGGGGGAGGAGGAGGGTGTTAGACAAGAAGGATGGTGGGAGGAGGAGGGTGTGGTAGACAAGAAGGATCATGGGAGGGAGGGGTGGTAGACAAAAGGATCAGGGGGAGGGAGGTGGTAGACAAGAAGGATCATGGGAGGAGGAGGGTGGTAGACAAGAGGATGGTGGAAGAAGGAGGGTCGTAGACAAGAAGGATGGTGGGGAGGAGGAGATGGTCGACAAGAAGGATGGGGGAGAAAGGGTGGTGGAGACAAGAAGGATGGTGGGGAGAGGAGGAGTGGTAGACAGGAAGGATGTGGTGCGGAGGAGGAGGGGTGAGACAAGAAGGATCATGGGGAGGAGGAGGAGGGATGAGTAGACAAGAAGGATGGTGGGGAGAAGGAGTGGTAGACAGGAAGGATGTAGGGAGAAGGAGGGGTGGTAGACAAGAAGGATGGTGGGGTGAAGAGGGATGGGAGACAAGAAGGATGGTGGGGAGGAGGGGTGGTAGACAAGAAGGATGGGGGAGGGGAGGGGGTGGTAGACAGGAAGGATCATGGGGAGGAGGTGGTAGACAAGAAGGACTGGGGAGGAGGGGTGGTAGACAAGAGATCATGGGGGAGGAGGGGGTGGTAGACAGGAAGGATGGGGAGGAGGAGGGGTGGTAGACAAGAAGGATCATGGGGAGGAGGGTGGTAGACAAGAGATCAGGGGAGGAGGGGTAGACAGGAAGGATGGTGGGGAGGAGGGGTAGACAAGAAGGATGTGGGGGGGAGGAGGGGTGGTAGACAAGAAGGATGGTGGGGAGAAGGAGGGTGTGGTAGACAGGAAGGATGGTGGGGGAGGAGGAGGGTGCTAGACAAGAAGGATCAAGGGGGAGGGATGGTAGAGACAAGAAGGATGGTGGGGGGAGAAGGGAGGGTAGACAGGAAGATGGTGGGGAGGAGGGGTGGTAGACAAGAAGGATGGTGGGGAGGAGGAGGGGGTAGACAAGAAGGATGGTGGGGAGGAGGGTGGTAGACAAGAAGGATAGGGAGAAGGAGGGTGGTAGACAGGAAGGACTGTGGGGAGGAGGGGTGGTAGACAAGAAGGATGGTGGGGAGAAGGAGGGGGTGGTGGACAAGAAGGATCATGGGGAGGAGGTGGAGGACAAGAAAGATCATGGGGAGGAGGGGTGGTAGACAGGAAGGATGCAGGGGGAGAAGGAGGGTGGTAGACAAGAAGGATGGTGGGGGGAAGAAGGTGGTAGACAAGAAGGATGGTGGGGAGGAGGGGTGGTAGACAGGAAGGATGGTGGGAGAAGGAGGGTGGTGGACAAGAAGGATGGTGGGGAGAAGGAGGGTGGTAGACAAGAAGGATGAGGGGGGAGGAGGAGGGTAGACAAGAAGGATGGTGGGGAGAAGGAGGGGTGGTGGAGACAAGAAGGATCATGGGGAGGAGGGTGGTGGACAGAAGGATGGTGGGGAGGAGGGGTGGAGACAAGAAGGATCATGGGGAGGGGGTAGACAGACTAGGGATGGTGGGGGAGAAGGAGGGGTGGTAGACAAGAAGGATGGTAGGGTGAAGGAGGGAAGAAGGATGTGGGGAGGAGGTGGTAGACAAGAAGGATGCAGGGGGAGAAGGAGGGTGGTAGATAGGAAGGATGTAGGGGAGGAGGGGTGTTAGACAAGAAGGATGGTGGGAGAAGGGAGGGTTGGTAGACAAGAAGGATGGTGGGGAGGAGGGGTGGTAGACAAGAAGGATGGTGGGGAGAAGGAGGGGTGGTAGACAGGAAGGATGGGTGGGGGAGGAGGGGTGGTAGACAGAAGGGCTGGGTGGGAGGAGGGTGGTAGACAAGAAGGATGGTGGGGAGAAGGGGAGGGGTAGTAGACAAGAAGGATGGTGGGGAGGAGGAGGGGTGGTAGACAAGAAGGACTGTGGGGGGAGGAGGGGTGGTAGACAAGAAGGATCATGGGGAGGAGGGGTGGTGGAGACAAGAAGGATGTAGGGGAGAAGGAGGGGTGTGGGAGACAGATGATGGTGGGGAGGAGGGTGGTAGACAAGAAGGATCATGGGGAGGAAGGGTGGTAGACAAGAAGGATCATGGGGAGGACGAGTGGTAGACAGAAGGATGGTGGGGAGAAGGAGGTGGTAGACAAGAAGGATGGTGGGGAGAGGAGGGGTGGTAGACAAGAAGGATGGGGGAGAGGTGGTAGACAAGAAGGATGGTGGGGAGGAGGTAGACACATGACTGGGAGGAGGGGGTAGACAAGAAGGATGGTGGGGAGAAGGAGGGATGGTAGACAAGAAGGATGGTGGGGGAGGGGAGGAGGGGTGGTCGACAAGAAGGATGGTGGGAGAAGGAGGGTAGACAAGAAGGATGGTGGGGAGAAGGAGGGGTGGTAGACAGGAAGGATCGAGAGGAGGGGTGGTAGACAGGAAGGATCATGGAGGAGGTGTAGGAGACAAGAAGGATCATGGGGAGGAGGGGTAGACAAGAAGGATCATGGGGAGGAGGGGTGGTAGACAAGAAGGATGCAGGGGAGAAGGAGGGTGGTAGACAGGAAGGATGTTGGGGAGGAGGGTGGTAGACAGAAGGATGATGGGAGGAGGGGTGGTAGACAAGAAGGATGATGGGGAGGAGGTGGTAGACAAGAAGGACAGGGGAGAAGGAGGTGGAGACAGAAGGATGGTGGGGAGGAGGAGGGGTAGACAAGAAGGATCATGGGGAGGAGGGGTGGTAGACATGAAGGATGGTGGGGAGGAGGGAGGCAGACAAGGATGAGGTGGGGAGAAGGGAGGGTGGTCTGACAAGAAGGATGGGTGGGGAGAAGGAGGGGTGGGTAGACAAGAAGGGAGGGTGGAAGGAGGGGTGGTAGACAAGAAGGACTATGGGGGGAGAGGGGTGGAGCAGGAAGAACAAGGGGGAGGAGGTGGTAGACAAGAAAGATTGCGGGGGAGGAGGGGTGGTAGACAGAAGGATTATGGGGAGGGGTAGACAGGAAGGATGGGTGGGGAAGGAGGGGTGGTTGACAGAAGGATGGTGGGGAGAAGGAGGGGTAGACAAAAGATGGTGGGGGGAGGGAGGGTGGTGAGACAAGAAGGATGGTGGGAGAAGGAGGTAGACAAGAAAGACTGGGTGAGGAGGGGTGGAAGACAGGAAGGATGTAGAGGAGGGGTGGTAGACAAGAAGGATGGGGGGGAAGGAGGTGGTAGACAAGAAGGATGGTGGGAAGGAGGCAGGACAGGAAGGATGGTGGGAGAATAAGGAAGAGACAGAATGACTGGGGATGATGGGTAGAAAAGAATGGTGGGGGAGGAGGCAGACAAGAAGACGTGGGGAGGAGGGTAGAGAAGAAGGATGGGTGTGGGGAGGAGGTAGACAGGAAGGATGGGGAGGAGGAGGTGGTAGACAGAAGATCAAGGGGGAGGAGGGGTGGTAGACAAGGAAGGATGGGGAGAAGAAGGGTGGTAGACAGGAAGGATGGTGGGAGGAGGGGTGGTAGACAAGAAGGGGATGAGGGGAGGAGGTAGACAAGAAGGATGTGGGGGAGGAGGGTAGACAGGAAGGGGATGGGGAGAAGGAGGGGTAGACAGAAGCATGGGGGAGGGGTGGTAGACAGAAGGGGTGGTGGGAGGAGGGGTGGGACAAGAAGAAGGTGGGGGAGAAGGAGGGGTAGACAAGAAGGATAGAGAAGGAGGTAGACAGGAAGGATGGTGGGGAGGAGAGGGGTAGACACGAAGGGACTGGGAGGAGGCAGACAAGAAGGAGGTGAGAAGGAGGGTGAGACAAGAAGGACGTGTTGAGGGGAGAAGGGTGTGTGGAGGAGGGCAGACAGAAGGACAGGGGAGGAGGAGGGCAAGACAAGAAGGACTAGGGGGAGGAGGGGGTAAGAAGGGACATGGGGGAGGAGGTGGTAGACAAGAAGACTGGGTGGGGAGGAGGTAGTAGAGCAGGAAGGATGGTGGGGGAGGAGGTGGTAGGACAAGAAATGGGGGAGGAGGGGCAGACAAGAAGGATGGTGGGGGGAGAAGGAGGGGTGGGTAGACAAGAAGGATGGTGGGGGAGGAGGGAGGTGACAAGAAGGACTGGGGGAGGAGGGGCGTAGACAAGAAGGATGTGGGAGAAGGAGGGGTGGTAGACAGAAGGATGGCAGAGGAGGGGTAGACAAGAAGGATGGTGGGGAGGAGGAGGGTAGACAGAAGGATGGGGAGGAGGGTGCAGACAAGAAGGATGGGGAGGAGGACAGAAGGATGGTGGGAGGAGGGGTGGCAGACAGGAAGGACGGTGGGGGAGAGAGGTGGTGAGACAAGAATGATGGTGGGGGGAGAAGGAGGGAAAATGAAATGATTCAGAGGAGGGGTGGTAGACAAGAAGGATGGTGGGGAGAAGGAGGGGAAGAAGGATCATGGGAGAGGGGTGGTAGACAAGAAAGATTATGGGGAGAGGGTGGTAGACAGAAGGATGGGTGGGGAGAAGGAGACAAGAAGGATGGTGGGGGTGAAGGAGGTGGCAGACAAGAAGGATGGTGGGGGAGGAGGTGGGGTAGACACAGGGAAGGATGGTGGGGAGAAGGAGGTGGCCGACGAAGGATGGTGGGGAGAAGGGAGGTGGTAGACAGAAGGATGGTGGGGGAGAAGGTGGTAGACAAGAAGGACTGGTGGGGAGGAGGTGGTAGACAGGGAAGGACATGGGGAGGAGGTGGGGGTAGACAGGAGTGATCATGGGAGGAGGGGTAGACAGGAAGGAATGATGGGGAGGAGGTGGTAGACAGAAGGATGGTGGGAGAAGGAGGGTGGTAGACAAGGTAGGTTGTGGGTGGAGAAGTAGTAGACAAATCATGATGATGGGAGGAGGGGCAGAGGTGGGCATGATGGTGGGATAATGAGGGTGGTAGACAGATGATCATGGGGAGGAGGGGTGGTAGACAAGAAGGCCTGGGGAGGAGGGGTGGAGACAAGAAGGAGATGTGGGGGATGAGGGGGTGGTAGACAAGAAGGATGGGAGGGAGGGGTGTGGAGAGGGAAGGGGATGGGGGAGGAGGGTGGTAGACAAGAAGGGTGGTGGGGTGAAGGAGGGTGGAGACAAGAAGGATAGGGGAGGAGGTGGTGACACGAAGGATGGGGAGAGGAAGGGTGGTAGACAGGAAGGGATATGGGGGAGGAGGGGTGGTAGGAAAAGAAGGTGGGAGGAGGTAGACAAGAAGGATGGTGGGGGAGGAGGTGGTGAGACAAGAAGGATGGTGGGGAGAAGAGGGGTGGTAGACAGGAAGGATGGTGGGGGAGGAGGGAGAGACAGGAAGGATCATGAGGAGGGGGCAGACAAGAAAGAGGTATGAGGATAAGGAAGACAAAGAGGGATGGTAGGGGAAGGAGGTAGACAAGAAGGATGGTGTGGGGGGAGGAGGAGGTGGGACAAGAAGGATCATGGGGAGGAGGGTGGTGGTGACAAGAAGGATAGGGGAGAGGTGGTAGACAAGAAGGATGTAGGGGAGAAGGAGGGGTGGTAGACAAGAAGGATGGTGGGAGGAGGGGAGGGTAGACAGGAAGGATGGTGGGGGTGGTGGACAGGGATGGTGGGGAGGGTGGTAGGAACAAGCGGCGCCTCACTTTCACTAAAGGCCAAGTGCGTATCAGCAGGTGAGTGGTGGGGTTGAACCACACGTCTCAGACATGTGGCGTGCACTTGCTCCTTCCTAGTTGCCGTCCCTCCCTCCTCCTTCCTCCCTCCTTCTCTCTCCTCCTACCTTCCCTGCCCTTTCCTGCTGCTTCCCTCCCAGGAGGGTGTTAATCTAATCAGTGTGTGAATGTACTCGGGTCCTCCTCCTCTCCCCTGCCTTAAACTTTCACTCCCCTCATCTCACCTCTCCTGCGCCAGGCACCCCTGACTCCTCATCTCCCCTCTCTCATGCCTTGGCTGACTCCCTCATCCTCCACCTCTCCTGCCTTCAGCACCCCTCCTCCTCATCCTCCACCTCTCCCTGCCTTAAGCACCCCTCCCCTCCTCCCCCCCCCCCCCTCCACCCCGAAGAAGATAAGTTGTTGTAATCCCAGCGTAAGTGTGAGTGCTGGAGTCAATGAAAAGGTAGGTGTGTGTGTGTGTGTGTGTGTGTGTGTGAACCCATCCCAAGTTACCTTAGACTCGAACCAAGATGGACACATGGGGTAAGTGGTTGGGAGGCTCAGTACAGCTGGGACAATCTGGCCAGGGGTAGATTTGATGTGGACCTGTTTTGCAGATCTCCTAAGCCCAGCCCCACTACCCACCCGACCTCCTGCCCAGCCCACAGCCCCACCAGCCTCCTACGCCAGTCCACCTACCCGATCTCTGCACGCCCAGTCCCCACCCTACCGACATAAATTGATTAAATTCCAATTCTACACCCAGCCCCATTTCCCACCAAACCTCTGCACTTGACCACCCTACCCCACTCAGCTGCAGCAGCCCAGTCTCCTCAGCCTCTTCAGCCTATGCAGTTCTTTCTGCCATCTTTTAAAATTCAGTACCACTCTCTTAAGTAGACTCCGCCTGACTCAACTTCAGCCCCAGGCTCCTTAGGCTCCAAAATGCGTTTCCTTTCACTTAAAATGTTCTCTACATATAAGATTATACTTGTGCACTCCTTCTATCTATTCAACCAGCACATGAATCTAATTGTAGATGGCTGCATCCTTTTCATATCCTGATTTTCTTTTTGCAATATCAGCCACGCCAATATGAAGAGAAGTCTTTCAAATGCTGCAGTAATATTCATGCTTTAAGTCAATAATTCCCTGTAGAAAACGGGATCGCCTGAAAGATTAGTCTCTATGCTTATTTCACTAAATTAACCTCCCTAACCTAACACAACAATGCAACGCAACACATCACCTTCTAACCTAACAAACTGCCTCCGAATGGCGCTAAGGGTGTTTAATCATTAGTTGAAATAAGCTGAGAAGAAGAAAGGGGGCTAACCTTAGGTGACGAAAAATATGATTAAAAATATAATTAAAATTTTGACGTTCATTACCAATATCCATCAGAAATTACATGGAAAAATGGTATCTCATCGTTTTTCTGTTTTTGTTACGCATCAAATCAGCTGTAAATGATAATTCTTTGGATGACTGACAAATTCATTCTGTCCTTAGTCGCTAAGATGAAAAGAAGTTGATAAACTGAAGTGAAAGATAGGTAGATTAGATAGATTGATAGACAGATAGATGATATTCATTCAGTAAGGAAATCGCCTGGAAGTTCCGCATACGCTGAACATGGTGAGCAGTAAAGTCGATTCAAGCAACATGATATGTTAGCAACCAGACAATTTAAGACATTGAAATAGAGGCCATTGACTTGAGGAAGCTGAGTAGAGTTATGGTTATAACAAATTGGGCATTAAGACGTGATAATCTAGATATTATTATTATTATTATTATTATTATTATTATTTTTTATTAATATGATTATTGTTTATTTGTTGTCTGGCTACGGTAGAAAGGGTGACAGTGAACGAAAGGAGATCTGATGATAAACATTTGAAGCAGTACTAAGATATGTGGCAGTTGAAAGCTTAAAGGGAACGGAGAGAAAGAATAAGATTAATTTGAAGAAAGGAAGCAGTCATGGCCCGACAGTTAAAGTCAGTCAGGGTAATGGCCATGTACCAAATTTGGATACATTATTCTCTACATTATCCCTTGGTGACTTCGGGTGTGTCTCGCAGTGGCAGTGCTGGCGGGTGTGTCTCGCGGTGGCAGTGCTGGCGGGTATATCGCGGTGGCAGTGCTGGCGGGTGTCTCGCAGTGGCAGCGTTGGCGGGTGTCTCGGTGGCGGCGTTGGCGGGTGTCTCGCGGTGACGGGCGCAGCGCGGGGTTATCTCGCGGTGGCGGTGCTGGCGAATTGTCTCTCCGCGGTGGCGGCGCTGGCGGGTGTCTCGCCAGGCAGCGCTGGCAGGTGTCTCGCGAGTGTAGCAGGTGTGTCTCGCGAGAGTGGCAGCGTTGGCGGGTGTCGCGGTGGCGGTACTGGCGGGTGTCTCGCGGTGGCAGTGCTGGCAGGTGTTGACTCGCGAAGGTGGGAGTGCTGGCGGGTGTCGCGAGTGGCAGTGCTGGCGGAGTGTCTCGCAGGCGGCAGCGTTGGCGGGTATCTCTGATGCTTGGCGTTGGCGGGTGTCGCGAGTGACAGTGCTGGTGCAGTGTCTTGTGAAGGCGATGTTTGTGAACGTCTTGTGGTGGCGGTGTTTGTAGGCGTCTTATGAGTGACAAGTGTTTGCCCAGGTGTCTTGAGTGACAGTGTTTGTGAGCGTCTTGTAGGTGGCAGTGTTTGTGAGCGTCTTGTGAGTTGATGACACACTATGTTGATGAAAGTTAAGTATTTGTGTGAGTTGGCGATCACAGATGACGACCCATCCTTCCTCCTCCATATCTCTTCCTCCCCTTTCCTCTCCCTCATCCTCCACTCCCCCTTACTCCTTTACACCTAACTCCTCCCCTATCTCCTTACTCCTCCTCCTATCTCCCTTTCCTCCCTCCCTCTCTGCTCTCCCTTTCCTTCCTCCTCTTTCACTCCTTTCCTCCTCCTCTCTCTATCTCCCTTTCTCCTCCTACCTCTCCCTTTCACTCCCTCCTCCCTATCTCCCTTTCATTCCTTCCTCCATATCTCCTTTCACTCCTCCCTCCCTCTCCCCTTTCCTCCCTCCCTCTCTCCTCTCCTTTCCTCCCTCCCTCTCTCTATCTCCCTTTCCTCCCTCCCTCCTATCTCCTTTCATTCCCTTCCTCCCATATCTCCCTTTCCTCCCCTCCCTCCCTATCTCCTTTCACTCCTCCCTCCCCTATCTCCCTTTCCTCCCTCCCTCCCTATCTCCCTTACATTCCCCTTCCTCCTTATCTCCCTTTCACTCCCCTCCTCTCTATCTCCCTTTCCACCTCCCCTCCTCCTATCTGCCTCCTCCCCTCCCTATATCTCCCCTTTCACTCCCTCCCCTCTCTATCTCCCTTTTCCTCCCCTCCCCTCCCTATCTCCCTTTCTCCCTCCTCCCCTATCTCCCTTTATTCCTTCCTCCACTCCACTGCCTCCCTCCCCTCCCTCCCCTCTTCCCCTTTGCTCCCTCCCCTCTCTATCTCCCCTTTTCATTCCTCCCTCCATATCTCCCTTTCAATCCTCCTCCTCCCTATCTCCCTTTCCTCCCCTCCTCTCTATCTCCTTTCTCCCTCCCTCCCTCCCCTGCTCCCTTCCTCCCTCCTCTCTCTCGCATTCCCTCCCTCTCTCTGTCTTTTCCTCCCTCCTCCCTCCCTATCTCCCTTCCTCCCCTCCCTCCCCTATCTCCCTTTCCTCCCTCCTCCCTACTTCCTTCCTTCACCCTCCCTATCTCTTTCCTCCCTCCCTCTCTATCTCCCGCACCCCTTCTCCCTCTCTGCTCTCCCTTTCCTCCTCCCTCCCTACTCTCCCTTTCCTCCTCCCTCCCTATCCTCCCCTTCCCTCCCCTCCCTCCCCTCCCCTTTCCTCCCTCCTCTCTATCTCCTTTCCTCCTCCCTTCCTATCTCCTTTCCTTCCACCTCCCCTACCCTTTCCTCCCTCCCTCCCCTATCTCCTTTCCTCCCTCCCCTCCCTATATCTCCCTTTCCATCCCTCCTCCTGTCTCCCTTTCCTCCCTCCCTCTATCTTCCCTTTCCTCCCCTCCTCCTATCTCCCTTTCCTCCCTCCCTCTCCCTATCTCCCTTTCTTTCTCCCTCCCTCTCTATCTCCCTTTCCCTCCCTCCTCCTCTCCCTTTCCTCCCTCCTCCCCTATCTCCTTTCCACTCCCTCCTCCCTATCTCCCTTTCACTCCTCCTCCCTCTCCCTTTCCTCCCCTCCCTCCCTATCTCCTTTCCTCCCTCCCTCCTATCTCCTTTCTCCCTCCCCTCCTATCTCCCTTTCCTCCCTCCTCTTACTCTCCTTTCCTCCCTCCCTCTATCTCCCTTTTCCTCCCTCCCCTCTCCCCTTTCTCTTCCCTCCCTATCTCCTTTCACTCCCTCCCTCTGTCTCCCTTTCCTCCCTCCCTCCCTATCTCCCTTTCTCCCCTCCCTACTCTCCTTTCCTTCCTCCTCCTATCTTCCCATCCTCCCTCCCTCCCTATCTCCCTTTCCTCCCTCCCTCCCCTATCTCCTTTTTTCCCTCCCTCCCTATCTCCCTTCCTATCCCTCCTCCTATCTCCCTTTCCTCCCCTCCCCTCCCTATCTCCCCTTTCCTCCCTCCCCTCCCTATCTCCCCTTCCTCCCTCCCCTCCCTATCTCCTTTCCTCCCTCCCTCCCTATCTCTTTCCTCCCTCCCTCCTATCTCCCTCCCTCCCTCCCTATCTCCCTTTCCTCCCTCCTCTATCTCCCTTTCACTCCCTCCTCTCTCTCTCCCTTTCCTCCCTCCTCCCTATCCCTTTCCTCCTCCCTCTCTCTCTCCCTTTCTCCCTCCCCTCCTCTCCTTTCCTCCCCTCCTCCCTCTCCCTTTCCTCCCTCCCCTCCTGTCTCCCTTTCCTCCTCCCCTCCCTATCTCCCTTTCATTCCCTTCCTCCATATCTCCCTTTTCATTCCCTCCTCCTTATCTCCACCCTCCCTCCCCTCCTCCTTCTCCCTTTCATTCCTCCCTCTCCTCTCCCTTTCCCCTCCCTCCCTCTCCTCTCCATTCCTCCCTCCCTATCTCCCTTTCCTCCCTCCCTCTCTCTCCTTTCAGTCCCTCCCTCCCTCTCTCCCTTCCTCCCTCCTCCCTCCCTATCTCCCCTTTCATTCCCTCCTCTCTATCTCCCTTTCATTCCCTCCCCTCCATATCTCCCTTTCTCCTCCCTCTCTATCTCCCTTTCTCTCCTCCTCCCTATCTCCCTTTCTCCTCCCCTCCCTCCCTCCCTCCTCCTATCTCCCTTCCTCCTCCTCCCTGTCTCTTTCCTCCTTCCTCTCTATCTCCCTTTCACTCCCTCCCCTCTCTATCTCCCCTTTCATTCCTTCCTCCATATCTCCTTTCATTCCCTCCCTCCTGTCTCCCTTTCCTCCCTCCCTCTCCTCTCCCTTTCCCTCTCTCTCTATCTCCCTTTCCTCCTCTTTCTCTATCTCCCTTTGCTCCTCCCTCTCCTCTCCTTTCCTCCCTCCTCTCCCTCCCTTTGTTCCTTCCTCCTCTCCCCTTCTTCCTTCTCCTTTCCTCCTCCCTCTCTCCCCTTTCATTCCCTCCTTCCTATCTCCTTCCTCCCTCTCTCTCTCTCACTTTCCTCCCTCTCTCTCTCTCTCCCTTTCCTCCCTCCTCTCTATCTCCCTTTCTCCCTCCCCTCTATCTCCTTTGCTCCTCCCTCCTCTTCTCCCCTTTCTCCCTTCTCCATATCTCCCTTTTTCCTCCTCCCTACTCTCCCTTTCCTCCCTCTCTCCCTCTCCCTTTCCTCCCTCTCTCTCTCCTCCTCCCTCCTCTCTATCTCCTTTCTCCCTCCTCCCTATCTCCCTTTACTCCCTCCCTCTCTATCTCACTTTCCTCCCTCTCTCTCTATCTCCCTTTCATCCCTCCTCTCTATCTCCCTTTCCTCCTCCCTCTCTATCTCCCTTTCCTCCCTCCTCTCCTATCTCCTTTCATTCCTCCCTCTCTATCTCCCTTTCATTCCCTCCTCCCTATCTCCTTTCCTCCTCCTCTCTATCTCCCTTTCCTCCTCTCTCTCTTCTCCCTTTCCTCCTCCTCTCTATCTCCCTTTCATCCCCTCCCTCCCTGCTCTCCCCTTTCCCTCCTCCTCTCTATCTCCTTTCCTCCTCCCTCTCTATCTCCCTTTCATTCCCTTCCTCCATATCTTCCTCATTCCCTCCCTTCCTATCTCCCCTTTCCTCCCTCTCTCCTTTCCTTCCCTCTCTCTCTCTATCTTTCCTTTCCCTCCCTCTCTCTCTATCTCCCTTTCCTCCCTCCTCTCTATCTCCCTTTCATTCCCTCCCTCTCTATCTCCCTTTCATTCCCTTCCTCCATATCTCCCTTTCATTCCTCTCTCTCTATCTCCCTTTTCCTCCTCCTCTCTATCTCCTTTCATTCCCTCCCTCCCCTATCTCCCTTCCTCCCTCCCTCTATCTCCCTTTCCTCCTCTCTCTCTTCCCCTTTCCTCCCTCCTCTCTATCTCCCCTTTCCTCCCTCCCTCTCTATCTCCCTTTCCTCCCTCCCTCTCTATCTCCCTTTATTCCCTCCCTCTCTATCTCCTTTCGTCCCTCCTCCCTATCTCCCTTTTCCTCCCCTCTCTATCTCCCTTTCATTTCCCTTCCTCCATATCTCCTTTCCTCCCTCCTCTCTATCTCCCTTTCATTTCCCTCCTCCTATCTCCCTTTCCTCCCTCCCTCTCTATCTCCCTTTCCTCCCTCTCTCTCTCTATCCTTTCCTCCCTCCTCTCTATCTCCCTTTCCTCCTCCCTCTCTATCTCCCTTTCTCCTCCTCTCTATCTCCCTTTCATTCCCTTCCTCCATATCTCCTTTCACTCCCTCTCTCTCTCTATCTCCCTTCTCCTCCCTTTCTTCCTCCCTTTCTCCCTCCCTCTCTATCTCCCTTTCATTCCCTCCTCTTATCTCCCTCCCTCCCTCTCTCTCTATCTCCCTTTCATTCCTCCTCTATATCTCCCTTTCTCCTCCTCCCTCCTCCCTATCTCCTTTCCTCCCTCCCCTCTCTCCCTTTCATTCCTCCCTCTCTATCTCCCTTTCCTCCCTCCCTCTCTCTCTCCTTTCCTCCCTCCCTCTCTATCTCCTTTTCATTCCTCCCTCTCTATCCCTTTCCTCCTTCCTCTCTATCTCCTTTCATTCCTCCCTCTCTATCTCCTTCTCCCTCCCTCTCTCTATCTCCTTTCTCCCTCCTCTCTATCTCCCTTTCCTCCCTCCTTCCCTATCTCCCTTTCCTCCCTCCTCCCTTTCTCCCTTTCCTCCTTCCTCTCTATCTCCATTTCCTCCTCCTCCCTCTCCCTTTCACTCCCTCCTCTCTATCTCCCTTTCTTCCTTCCTCCATATCTCCCTTTCACTCCCTCCTCTCTATCTCCCTTTCCTCCCTCCTCTCTATCTCCCTTTCATTCCTCCCTCTATATTTCCCCTTTCTCCTCCCCTCCTATCTCCTTTCCTCCCTCCTCCTATCTCACTCCTTCCCTGCCCAGTGTTGTGTTAATGTTAAGTCACTGTTGTTGTGTAACTTATTTAAGTACTGCGCCTCCAATACTCCCAACTTAAAATCTCAAGACCCCAGACGACCTCCAAAGCCTCCTGCATCATCAACACCACCTCCAAAAGCTCTTTCCTTCCCACCATCTCCAAGACCCCCACCACCTCCAAAACATCCAACTCTTCTAAAATCTCAAAAAGACTTCAACGCCTCCAAAAGGCTTTTACTTCTGGTCAACAAATTCTCTCCTCTAAAATCTTCAATATATTTGAACACCCCCCAATACCTCCAGCACTAATATTTCCAAAATCTGTAAACCCCATCTCCAAACCTACAAACCACATCTCCATAGCTACATAAACTCTTCAAACTAAGAACAGTTGGTTATCTTGGACGTTGTGGCAGCCTGTTGAAGAGGTAAACAAACAAGGCAGTGTTGTCGTATATATCCACAGCAACACAAGGGGGGAAGTGAGGACAGTCTTATTATTATTGCCGATTCTATTGTTATGTGATGTTTTGTTGTCTGACAGTGATCAATAGAATAATTTTAAGATATAAATTATACCCGTAGATAAATTACTCACTGCCTACTACTACTACTAAACCACCTATACATACTGTTACAAGTTAGCGAGTTAACTTAATGTCGGGTCCACCCGTAGAGGCCAACTCGTAAAAAAAGGAGTAATTTAAGAAAGATTCCAGGTGAAAAGGGTGGACATTATACAAAGGAGGAGTTTTTAATATTTAATAACAATATTAAATAATTATAAAGACCGCTAGCCTTACACCAGTTAAAGTTTTTAATATTTGGTTAATAATAAAGGCAAATCCTTACCATGTAACCCTACGGTGCCCTAACTAAACATATAACAAATAGCAATGCATGTAACTTCTA
>NW_024731191.1:30000-88422 GCF_018991925.1 Homarus americanus | reverse complement strand
TTAAGAACCACTGGTGTAGATGATAGCGTAGCGCGCGAGCCTCACCAGTGACCTTAAATACAATAGACTCGCATTTTACATTGTGATCCCCTTTACCGCCCCCCTTCTCCTAGCCCCTCCCCTCCCCCCCTCATTTGCCCCTCACGTCACCGCAGCGAAGGAAAGGAGAGAGGTGGGAGAGGAGGGACCACCTATTATATGGCCTCTTTACTACTTACTTTCTCGTAAAGGAGGAGGGGGGGGAGGGGATACGGAGATAAACATGGAGAGAGGAGAAGGAAGTACTGGGGAAGACTGTAATGAGAATGGGCTCTGGTGAGAGGGGGGGAGGAGAAGGAAGGGGAGACAGAAGCTTTGGTGAGTGAGGGAGAGGAAGAGCCAGGTGGTGTTGATGGTAGAGGAGGAGGAGGAGGAGCGAGAGCTAGTAAGTACATTAGTGTCCGAGAAAAATAAACCTTTCAAGATAGAACACAACCGAGAAAGTTTTAAGAATAATAACAACATTAAAATAGGGACATGGTTGGTGAGGACATTATATGAGGCTGGGGAACCTTGCAAATGTTTATAGGGAAAAGAACAGACTGCGGCGGTCTTATTCTGGTATTAAATGCAATAAGATGGACAGGTTCAAATAGCATTAGTGGTGATTATTTTTATTTCATATATCTAGGTGGTGAAAAGTATAAGAGAGGTATTCTTGTTAACCAGAAGCTGAACAGGAGTGTAAAGGAATACTGGGGTGTCATAGAGTTTTGTTAGTCAAGTTTTAATGCTAAACTGATGGCCTTGGTAATAATACAGGTATATGCACCAACAAATAACAGTGATTATGATGTCTTAGGAAAAATATTATATGAAGATTACAATAAGGCATAAGACACTGTTATGTCTAAGCAAGGTAAAACTCTTAACCCTTTAGAGGAGAGGACGGGTTTCTCCCAGCTGAATAAAATCATCTGGTGTTAGAACAAATAAAGTACCTAAGTGTGGTGGAGCTGTTCTGTAAAGGGTTAATGAAGGTCTGATTATAATGGGTGACTTTATCGCAAATGTTGGGGAAGAGAAAGTAGCGCAAGCAGTCGGACGACACGGGTTGGTTAAGAGAAATAAAAAAAGATATATATTAAGTTATTTTTTGTAAATAAATCAAGATGATGATAACAAATACATGTTTTAAACAACACCCAAGGCACCTCTACATGTGGGTGTCCCGCCACGATAATGTAAACAACAATGTCAGGAATCAAATATATTACATTTTAATTATTAAATTATTCAGAAATTCAATAACCCGAACCAAAATTTATCCAGGGGCAGATTGTGGGTCAGATCTCGTCCCAGTAATGAGAAAGTGAGGATTAAACCTACATAATTAAAAAGAAAAACAATAAACAAAGTCTAATGGGATTTAGGTAAACTCAAAACGGGGGCAGGGATAGACTATGAAATAAAAACCCAATATACATTTTCATTATTACCAGAGGAAGACTGATAAACAAGGACCAGGATAACAATGGAATAATTACAAGGAAATAATGTTAAAAGACTAGGAAAAAATTGTATGTAGGACATAGGAGGAACGAGGTTAAAAGTGAGTGAATCACAATTTATATTTTAATTAAAAGTAAATACACGAAAAAAAATAAGATGACATGAAAAAGATAATTCAGGGAGCATGTGGTGGTAACATTATGGCTGACTTTTACTCGATGTTCAGAAGGCATAAACCAAGGGATGAATTCATACAAAAATACAAAACAACTCATTCCTGAAACAGCCAGTGCATAATCATTGTAAACACAATATATATGTTCTAGAATTTACATATTACAGTTCGTTTCCTTTTAAAGTCAATAGAAAGCGATATGTTTTGAAATTTTGTAAAAAGAGTTTACGCAATGAGTAAAATTTGTTCCTATACACACACACCTGTATTGAGGTCACACTTCCATAATCCCTGACCTGATACACCAAACACATTGGTTAATAAAAGGCAATAAAAAAAGACTAGTTTTATTTTTAAATAAAAACACTAACACTATCACACACGAGATGCGCTCTCTGGTAGGGGCAATTTGCGCTGCCCCATCAGAGCTATGCGCTTCAATGCTGCCTTCTGGACAGACTGTTTCGTGACCGTCCAAACACCCTTTACCCACGTCTTCCATGGGTGGCGCACCTGAGGCCCGCTCATCGCCTCCAGTTCATCTGTTGATGAGATGTGGACGATTGCCGTAGACGTGGAGGGCAGCGACTCAACTGTTGGCGTCGTCTGAATGGGTTCTGCCTGGAAGGGCAAGGTCTGGAGAGGTATGGTCTGCAGGGACTAGGTCTGGAGGGGCAAGGTCTGGAGGGGCCTGTTCTGGAGGTCCATGGTCTCAAGGTCTATGGTCTCGAGGGACCCCACAAAGACTTCTGAAGGGTTTTGCCGAGATGGTAACTCAACATCATGAAGATAATGAAGATTATCACCATCTTCGTCTTCACCATCTTCACCACCCTCAACGTAGGACAAGATAACTTGTACCAGGGCGTAGAAGAAAGTCTTCATGCACCACCACCAGTACAAGTTATCGTCAGTCCAGTTAAACGTCTCGGGGGACAAAAATTTTAGACCCTCAAGCGGGAGACGAACCTCGATGTGGAACAGAACGCTTATAGCAATCTCACCGACATCGTCCCCGCGGGTCACGGTGAACACAAACCACGATAACAGTGCAACAAGCGATGACTTAACGGACACTTGACCCAGGACCCAAATGCTAAGCAACTCTAACAGCATTACCAAGGTCCTGTTGATCGACTTTTGAAGAGCAATTTTATCCTTTGCTGTTAACGTCAAACCGAATAATGAACCATCACCATCCACACTATATTTACCGTAGATCAGGCACCCGATATCTACCGCGAAACATACCACGACGAAGATCTTGAACAGAATGTACATCACACGCTTACAGGAAGCCATGTTTAACATGACAACATTACCCAGAGGTTGACTTGACCAAAATTATGTCATGACGTGTGTAAACAATATAGTAAGAGGTAATGACTGTTTGTACAGTGCATGTGTGTGTGTGTGTGTGTGTGTCTGTGTGGTGAACATGTGTGAGTATAGTGTAAGTAAATGGTATGTGTGTGTCTATACTGTAGTGAAGATGATAGTGTAGTAGATGATAGTGAAGAGGATATAGTGGAGATGATAGTGTACTGGATATAGTGTAGATGATAGTGTAGATAATAGTGTAATGGGTGTAGTGTAGGTGATAGTGTAGTGGGTGTAGTGGAGATGATAGTGTAGTGGGTGTAGTGTAGATGATAGTGTAGATAATAGTGTAATGGGTGTAGTGTAGGTGATAGTGTAGTGGATATAGTGTAGATAATAGTGTAATGGGTGTTGTGTGGGTGATAGTGTAGTGGATATAGTGTAGATGATAGTCTAAGGGATATAGTGTAAATGATAGTGTAGGGGATATAGTGCAGATAATAGTGTAGTGGTTGTAGTGTAGATGATAGTGTAGTGGGTGTAGTGTAGATGATAGTGTAGTGGTTGTAGTGTAGATGATAGTGTAGTGGGTGTAGTGTAGATGATAGTGTAGTGGGTGTAGTGTAGATGATAGTGTAGTGGTTGTAGTGTAGATGATAGTGTAGTGGGTGTAGTGTAGATGACAGTGTAGTGGGTGTAGTGTAGATGATAGTGTAGTGGGTGTAGTGTAGATGACAGTGTAGTGGGTGTAGTGTAGATGACAGTGTAGTGGGTGTAGTGTAGATGATAGTGTAGTGATAGTGTAGTAGTGTAGATGACAGTGTAGTGGGTGTAGTGCAGATGATAGTAGTGGTTGTAGTATAGATGATAGTAGTGTCGTGTAGATGATAGTAGTGGGTGTAGTGTGTAGTGGTTGTATGATAGTGTAGTGGGTGTAGTGTAGATGATAGTGTAGTGGTGATGTGTAGTGGGTGTAGTGTAGATGATTGTGTAGTGGGTGTAGTGTAGATGATGGTGTAGTGGGTGTAGTGTAGATGATGGTGTAGTGGATGTGGTGATAGTGTAGTGGGTGTAGTGTAATGATGCAAATGATAGTGGTGCAGTGTAGTGTAGTGATGATAGTAGTAGTAGTGTAGCTGATAGTAGTAGTAGGGTGTAGTGTGTAGATGATAGTAGTGGTGTAGTGTAGCTGATAGTGTAGTGTAGATGATAGTGTAGTGGGTGTAGTGTAGATGATACTGTAGTGTAGTGTAAATGATACTGTAGTGGGTGTAGTGTAGCTGATAGTGTAGTGGGTGTAGTGTAAATGATACTGTAGTGGGTGTAGTGTAGATGATAGTGTAGTGGGTGTAGTGTAGCTGATAGTGTAGTGGGTGTAGTGTAGATGATAGTGTAGTGGGTGTAGTGTAGCTGATAGTGTAGTGGGTGTAGTGTAGATGGTAGTGTAGTAGATGATTAGAGCTAATGAGCCATAACCACAAGTAATTAACGAGACCCATGTAACAGATATAGCTTCAAGAAATAGCTAACACACACACATATAAGTGCTTGCCTTGGGCTGTAAGTCGTGGCCGACGACTCTGCTTCATTATGATGTCGATGATGATGTTGAGTGGTGAACTATGGATGCTGTCGGCGGTGCCACTGGATGTGGCTGTGGAGTCCAATCCGTGACCCACAGACTCTATCACGCATTGGGCAGAACAGCTCCGGGTTGGGTAGGAGGTCTCTGGGAGTGTGATTGTGTCTCCTTTCCCTACGTGCATATCTGGTCCTATTACGCTCCTTCTCGAGATGTTTGACGCCATGGGTACAGGTGGAGCGCCATAGACGACGGTTGGATGCAGTAGTTTGAAGATCCTTTGAAGGAATGTTACCTTTTTTGAGCGTCATTCTGAGCTGGTCTTTGTACCTTTTGCATTGTCCTCCAAGGTTGCGGCTTGCTTCGGGTAGCTGCCCGTAGAGGATCTGGCGGGGGAGTCGGTGCTCTAGCATGTGGATGACGTGTCACGTCCATTGCAACTGCCGCTTTGCCAGAAATGCCTTTATGCTGGTGGTGTTGCCGCGCAAGAGGAGGATGTCAGTATGAGGGACTTTATCCTGCCAGGTCAGACCAAGAAAGCGCTGGAAGGCCTCGAGAGATCTTATGTGCCTTTGGTACGTAATCCACGCCTCAGAACTAAATAAGATGGTGGAAATACAGACAACTTGGTAAACAGAATGTGTGGTTGTAACTTTGTGGATGTTATTATCGAACACTCTGACGCGCAGACGACCAAAGGAGGCAGCTGGATGATGGATCAGAGCCTGAATCTCCTCGTCGATGTTGTCCTTGGGAGTAAGAACGCTACTGAGGGAGGTAAAATGTTCGACTTGTTTGACAGGCTTTCCGTTGACCAGGAATGCAGGTGATGGGTCTGTGCCTCTGTGTTAAGTAATTATCTCTGTTTTTGGGGATGTTACTTTTAGTCCGATGGCCTGATGTATTGCGGAGACAATCGAGAGACTGTGTAGGAGGGCATCTGGGGAGTGAACAACGAGCGCTCTGTCGTCAGCATATTGGAGCTCCAGGAGGTGGGAGGTCGATGTTTTTGTTATTGCCTGAAGGTGGCGGAGGTAGTAGGCAGCTATCAAACAGGGAGGTACTACCGCCTGGGAAGATATTGGAAGCATAATGTGTTGTCTAATGGTAGACCCTGCTGCCATATGGCACCACAAAAATTGTGACCAAGTCCCAGGTTGCTGATCTGACTTTCTGCCTCATTTACACACAATTGCAGGGTCTCAGTTGTGTCTCTTACTATTAACAACACAACATACATATATTGTTTCTCACTCTCGATCTTTTTTTCTCATTTTTATGTCTTAATAATAATAATAATAATAATAATAATAATAATAATAATAATAATAATAATAATAATAAATTAAATTTATAATAAAAAATATATAAATATAAATAATAAACTATTAATAATAATAATAATAATAATAATAATAATAATAATAATAATAATAATAATAATAATAATAATAATAATAATAATTATTATTACTATTATTATTATTATTATTATTATTATTATTATTATTATCATTATTATTATTGCTATCATTACTAGTTTATTATTTATATTTATATATTTTTTATTATAAATTTAATTTATTATTATTATTAAATTTCGCCCAGGTCCCGATGTGGGTCAGTGACTGACCTGTGCCCGGGTGGGCTAAACCCAGTAAAAAAAAAAATTGCCAAAATGCCGTCCAAGCGGAATTGGATCTTCACGCCGTCATCGTCGTTCATGGAGTTATGGCTGATCAGGGTCACTGCTGTGAGGTAGATATTGAAGATGACGGGTGCCAGAACGCATCCCTGTTTAACACCGACCTCAACACTAAAGGGTTTGGACTTGAAGCCCCTTGCGAGTACGCATGCTTGCATGTCCTCATGGGAGCTCTTGAGTATTTTAAGAAAATTTGGGGGACACCAAACTTAGAGAGAGCTGTCCAAGGGCCCAAGGACAACCTAGGCGTGAATTTGTTTAAGATGTTGAAGCTGTCGCCAACACAACAGCCACACCCTAAATTAACGAGCTGAGTGACCCAGTGTCAAGGACTACTCCGAGAAGACCGGACAACTCGCCAACTGCACTGGCTAACCATTACCCCGAAACACGATCAGCAATTCGATAACATCCAGGTTCCTAATTACTGCTGGGTAGACAGAGGCAAGTGGCGTAAAGAAACTTGCCCATAGTTTCACCTTGCCCGGGTATCGAACCCGGGTCCACTCGCTTGCGAGGCGAGCGTGCTGGCCATTATACCACAGGTCGCCCCACACACACACACACACACACACACACACACACACACACACACACACACACACACACACGACAAGATAAAATTACAAGACTTCAGCTATGTCCCATGTGCGAGCGTCCTGCGGCATTAAGCGACCAGGGCGTAGACGCGCAGCCTCCTTTCCAAAGCGATCTGTGTCCCACCTGCCAGTGTCTGTCAGCGTAAACATACCGTCTACACAGCGCAGACGTTTGCTGGTACTTTTAGAAAGTAATGTTTTTTAACGTGTGTTACCTGCAGAGGTACCCAAGAAAAAACATCCCATACATCAGAGGAGGACGGAAGTACTGTAGGTGAACTTCACCATCTCTATAAGGAACTTTGCCAAGATCCAAAGAAGTTTCACGAGTACACCAAAAAGTATCCTGGCTGGGGACGAGGCCTACGCACTCTGTGTTGGACCCCTATCCTAGGATTACTCTGAACAAAGACAAATAATTTTTAATTACTGATTGTCACATGCCAGGCGTGTTGTACAGTGTGCATTTGGAATTTGTACAAGTAAATGAAAAAATTTTAAATAAAGTTATTGAAACTAAGATATATACTGCTGATGACATTGTAAAATGTGCTACACTTTTCCATAACATCATTGACACTGAGGGTCTGGACGCAAAGTAATAAGCAATTTAAGAACGTACAGTTAAGAAAACACAGCACCCTCTGGAATAAATAATGCTTCACATTCTTCTTCAAAGAACTGAAGAGAAACATGCTGCAGCTACTTCAATAATCCACAGGGATCTATTTTGGGGCAAGATGAAGCTGGAAAATGAATGTATAACCTTCTTTAGTTTTGGTGTTGAATGCAAGGACTCGCGCGACTGAGGAAGCGGCGATCAAAATATTTGATTCCTGCTTCCAGGTCGCGCGTCTAGTTCCCACTTCCTAGTCGCTCGCGAACGCTTCACTCGTCTACGTTGGACAAATAAAAGAAAACACGTATGTTTATCCGCTACACCAAGGTAGCGCGTTTACTCGTGTGGTCACCCGATGCCGCAGGACGCTCACACATGGGACAGTCTTACACACAAGAGGAAAGTTAAAAAGAGAGGTTGAGACAAGAGTAACAAGAGTAAGAGTTACGTGTATCAAGAGTAAAGAGACTCAGTAACGAGTGAAGAGAGAAAAAGAAAAAAAAGAGTAAAAATTAAAGAGTATTAAAAGTAAGAGTCAGGAGAGTAAGGTTAAACAAGTGTTAAGAGTAAAAGAAACAAGAGTAAGAGTCAAGAATAAGAGTCAAGAGTAACAAGAGTAATAACAAGAGGCCTCACAACGCCACAGCTCGGGAAATTACAGTCAACTATCTCTAAGTATCGCCAATGTTATCATATGTATTTCCTGGAAATTTAGTGGACTGGCACTGTGGCGGGGGGGGGAGGAGGGGAGGCGAGGTAGGGCGGGGGGAGAGGGGCGGAGGAGGAGTGGGGTGGGGGGAGGTAGAGGCTGGGGTAGGGGGCTGAGGGGGGGGAGAACATAACAAGGTTTTGTTCGGAATATAGAGGGAGGATTTAGTCCGGTATACAGAGGGAAGGATTCAGTTCGGTCCGTTATACAGAGGGAAAGATTCAGTTCAGTCCGATATACAGAGGGAAGGGTTCAGTTTAGTACGTTATACAGAGGGAAGGATTCAGTTCAGTCCGTCATATATATGGAAGGATTCAGTTCAGTTCGTTATACAGAGAGAATAAATCAGTTCAGTCCGTTATATAGAGGGAAGGATTCAGTTCAGTCCGTTATACAGAGGGAAGGATTCAGTTCAGTCCGTTATACAGAGGGAAGGATTCAGTTCAGTCCGTTATATAGAGGGAAGGATTCAGTTCAGTCCGTTATACAGAGGGAAGGATTCAGTTCAGTCCGTCATATATATGGAAGGATTCAGTTCAGTTCGTTATACAGAGAAGAAATCAGTTCAATCCGTTATATAGAGGGAAGGATTCAGTTCAGTCCGTTATGCAGAGGGAAGGATTCAGTTCAGTCCGTTATATAGAGGGAAGGATTCAGTTCAATCCGGTATATAGAGGGAAGGATTCAGTTCAATCCGTTATATAGAGGGAAGGATTCAGTTCAGTCCGGTATATAGAGGGAAGGATTCAGTTCAATCCGGTATATAGAGGGAAGGATTCAGTTCAGTCCGGTATATAGAGGGAAGGATTCAGTTCAGTCCGGTATATAGAGGTATAGGATTCTGTCTGGAGTAATAGGATGTAGGAGTCTCTTGTATATCATGAAGCTCTGAGCAATGTGGATGGCTTGTGAGTACTGGAGGTGAGGGAGGGTTGTTGGAGGGGAGGGAGGGTTGTTGGAGGTAAGATGAAGGTGAGGGAGGAAGGATGGGGGAAGGGAGGGTGTTTCTGGAAAAAGGAGGATGGAGGTGAGGGAGAGAGAGAGGGAGGGGGGGAGAGAGGGAGGGAGGGAGGGAACAAGGAGACACACGGGCCAGCTGAATCTCTCATATCCGGCCAATTATGTTGATTTCCCTGGCAGTTCGTCTGTACATCCCGAGGCGGGGCAGGGCGGTGAGGTAGGGTGAGGTGGGACAGTGGGGTGTGGGATACCTCATTCCACTCCCATCCCCTCACCCCCTCTATCTACAGCTACACTCCTCCCATCCTTCTCTACCTCCACCTCATTTTCCTCCACCTCCACTCACTCACTTCCTTCCACCCGTCGCTTCCTTCCACTCCTCACTCTTCCACCCTGTCACTTCCTCCACCCCTGTCACTTTCCACTCTCCTTCTTCCCACCTCTGTTCCTTCCACCTCCCTTCCTCCCACCTCTCTTCTTCACCCTTCCTTCTTCCACCCTCCTTCCACCACAACTTCTCCCAGTCCCCACTTCCCTGTTCCTACACGCACGTCAACAAAGAGGAGGGGAGGTGGTTTGAGAGGGGGGGGGGAAGAGGGGTGAGAGAGGGGAATGGGGAGGGGAATGAGGGAGGGGGTTTTGGAGGGGGTGGGGACAGAAGAACTACTCGACGTAAATAAATAAAAGAAAGAACTCGTAACTCACTCACTCTAAGATGTCAACTCCTGGCAGACCACAACAAGATGAGGAGATGGAGGCTGTGTGGAGTGGGTGGAGGATGTGTGGAGTGGGTGGAGGCTGTGTGGAGTGGGAGGCTGTGTGTGAAGGAGGGGGAGGATGTGAGGGGTGGAGGAGGGGTGGAAGATGTGTGGGAGGGGTGGGAGGTGGAGGATGTGGAGGAGGTGGATGGAGGGAGGATGTGGGAGTGGGTGGGAGGATGGGGAGGGAGGGAGGTGGAGGATGGGGAGGGATGGAGGTGGGAGGATGTGGGAGGGTGGAGGTCAGGGGGGAGGGGTGAGGGGAGGATGTGGGAGGGGTGGAGGTGGAGGGATGTGGAGGGAGGTGGGAGGATGTGGAGGAGGGGGGGAGGATGGGTGGGAGGGGGGAGGTGGAGGATGTGTGAGTGGGTGGAGGTGGAGGATGTGGTGGATGGAGGTGGGGGTGGAGTGAGGAGGATGTGAGTGGTGGAGGGATGTGTGGAGGGATGGAGGTGGAGGATGTGTGAAGTGGTGGAGGATGTGTGGAGGGATGGAGGTGGAGGGATGTGTGGAGGGTGGAGGATGTGTGGAGGGTGGGGGATGTGGAGTGGGAGGAGGGATGTGTGGAGGGGGGAGGCTGTGGGAGGGTGGAGGATGTGGAGGGATGGAGGTGGGAGGGATGTGTGGAGGGGTGGAGGCTGTGTGGGAGGGTGGGAGGTTCTTCTTCTTGTATCCTCCTCTCATTAGCTACAACACACACACACACACACACACACACACACACACACACACACACACACACACACACACACGCGCGCAGTAATCAGGATATCACAGCCAAGGGAAAAGTTAAGGCCGTGGATGGGTGCAGTCGAACACAAACTTTGGCTAATAACTTGCGAGAGAGGAAGAGAATCACGTGACGCTGCTATTGCCTTCTTGTTCTTCTTTGCTGTGACTCGGCTGGTAAAAGTGGTAGTTGTGGTAGTTGTGGTAGTGTTGGGAGTAGTGGTGGGAATAGTATTGTCAGTGATAGTGGTGGTTGGTTGTGGTCGTGGTGGTGGTCGTGGTGGTGGTGGTGGTGGTGGTGGTGGTGGTAGTCGTGGTAGTTGTGGTCGTGGTAGTGGTGGTGGTGGTGGTAGAAGTGGTTGGTAGTGGAAGTGAGAGCATTCAAAGGAAGTGATTATTTTACTCGAGTCCTATGGAGCGACGTAAGGATGGGGTGGTAGGGGAAGGATGTTCTTGTATTGAAGGATGTATATTGTGGGATAGATAGGATTCTTTGTAGGACTTTGTGGGATGATAGGAAGTTTTGTGGGACAGTAAGGTTTTTAAAGGAGTTGAAATTAAGGATTAATCTATAGCTTTTACGGTGGAAATTGAGATCCTTCCATAGTCTAGGATACAAGTGGAAAGAATATTTAAGAATCCCTCAACTAAATCGCGATAGTGAGAAAAACAAAGAGAGAGAGAGAGAGAGAGAGAGAGAGAGAGAGAGAGAGAGAGAGAGAGAGAGAGAGGATCTGACCACACGCATATATAACTTAGGGATCCTTTAGAGACTTTAGTGAGACAATCAGGATCACGAGAGACAACTGCAGGATATTACCAGGACTTTTGTGGGACAACTGGAGCCCTGGAGGACATAAGGATGCCTCCAAGGACTCTAATATGATCCTATTAGCACCGAGACCATCCAAGTGAAGGGTCGTTGCAGGACTCCCGTGACACATTAACACACAGGACACTATCCCATACTTATTATAACCTAACCTAACCAAACCAAACCTAACCTAACCTAACCTAACCTAACCAAACCAAACCTAACCTAACCAAACCTAACCTACTCTAACCAAACTTAACCTAACTTAACCTGTCAACCAGACCGCGTTTTCTCCCACACATAAAATATTAACCAACAACTCAGCAAAAGACTGATGCATATAATGTTATTCATATCACGCTCTTACCTCACTCCTCCGGCCTCTACCTCGCGTCTATGGCCTCTAAATCACGTCCACGGCCTCTACCTCACGTTCACGGCTTCTACCTCTCCCCCACGGCCTCTACCTTACACCCCCAGACCACTAACTCACGCCCACACCCTCTACCTCACACTCCCAGCCCTCAACCTCACGCCCATTACCTCTACCTCACGCCCCCACCGCTCAACCTCACCCGCTCAACCTCACACCCCTCACCCTGCCTTTGTCCTAACCTCTACAATGTGCCGCCTCAAACCCCACATAAATAGACCAATTTTTTTTTTTTACCTCCGGAAATTGGTGAATATGGATAAGCTCTGCCAATTTCACTCAGCCTTTGGGAACGGCGGCGGCGGCGTCCTCCTCCTCCTCCTCCTCCTCCTCCTCCTCCTCCTCCTGAGTCTATTATCGAGGGCATTCTGTTACGACGTTCTTGAAGAGGTGAAGGAAGTGGAGAAGGGAGATGTGGTTTAGGTTAGGTTTAGGTTAGGTTAGGTTAGGTTGGATTTAGGTTGGGTTAGGTTAGGTTGGGTTGAGTTGTGTCCTAGGATTTAATAAGTCAACTTTTAGATGTCCAAAAACATCCACCTAGGAGAACACGGTTAAGACACCCACCTAGGAGAACAAGGTTAAAGACACCCACTTCGGAGGACACCAATCACTTTGGAGATTGACTCAGCCTAAGGTGTAAATTCCATTAACAGTTCAAACAGGTGGAAATTACTAGCAGAGAAATCAATTATATCGGTTGAGAATATTCCTCCTATATTATTACATCCTAGTGAAGAAGAAGAAGAAGAAGAAGAAGAAGAAGAAGAAGAAGAAGAAGAAGAAGAAGAAGAAGAAGAAGAAGAAGAAGAAGAAGAAGAAGAAGAAGAAGAAGAAGAAGAAGAAGAAGAAGAAGAAGAAGAAGAAGAAGAAGAAGAAGAAGAAGAAGAAGAAGAAGAAGAAGAAGAAGAAGAAGAAGAAGAAGAAGAAGAAGAAGAAGAAGAAGAAGAAGAAGAAGAAGAAGAAGAAGAAGAAGAAGAAGAAGAAGAAGAAGAAGAAGAAGAAGAAGAAGAAGAAGAAGAAGAAGAAGAAGAAGAAGAAGAAGAAGAAGAAGAAGAAGAAGAAGAAGAAGAAGAAGAAGAAGAAGAAGAAGAAGAAGAAGAAGAAGAAGAAGAAGAAGAAGAAGAAGAAGAAGAAGAAGAAGAAGAAGAAGAAGAAGAAGAAGAAGAAGAAGAAGAAGAAGAAGAAGAAGAAGAAGAAGAAGAAGAAGAAGAAGAAGAAGAAGAAGAAGAAGAAGAAGAAGAAGAAGAAGAAGAAGAAGAAGAAGAAGAAGAAGAAGAAGAAGTAGTAGTTAAGCAAGGAAGTAATCTCTCTTCTCTCTCTCTCTCTCTCTTTCCATGCGTTACCTGAAACCTAATTACTAATCATTCACGACACCTTGAACGAGATCATCCAGGTGTGATAATAATAATAATAATAATAATAATAATAATAATAATAATAATAATAATAGCAGGTTATTATTTCTGTTATTTCTCCCACATAAAAACCTCTCCCATAGTACAGCTGCTGACCTGACCTGACCTGACCTGACCTAACCCTTTACTTTTTTTACCTACACCAAAATATATTGTATGCCGTGAGGTCGTGTTGTTGCTACGGACTTTTGACCTATAACAACCTCTCTCTCTCTCTCTCTGCAATAAATTAATTTCCCTGCCCCCCCCCAACAAACACACACACACACACACACACACACACACATGATAAATTCCACTTGTTACATGGTGTTTGGAAATCAACGTAGCGGATAAATAGTAGGGTAATATCGTTATAATTTCACATATGGCGTTTTAGGGGTGGTGGAGGGTGAGTGGTGGTGAGTGGTGTGTGAGTGAGTGGTGGTGGAGAGGTAGGACAGTGAGGTGGGTGAGTGGTGGAGGAGGTAGGAGAATGAGAGTGAGTGGTGGTGGAGAGGTAGGACAGTGAGTGGTAGTGAGTGGTGGTGGAGAGGTAGGACAGTGAGTGGTAGTGAGTGGTGGTGGAGAGGTAGGACAGTGAGTGGTAGTGAGTGGTGGTGGAGAGGTAGGAGAATGAGTGGTGGTGGAGAGGTAGGAGAATGAGTGGTGGTGAGTGGTGTGAGAGTGGTGGAGGTTAGTGATGGAGGTAGTGGTGGTTGTGGTGATAAGTTGGAGAGAGTTGAAAGTGATGGAGGTAGAGGTAGAGGTAGTGGTGATGGTAGAGGTAATAGTAGTAGTGGTGGAGAGAGTAGTAGTGATGTTGGAGAAGGTGAGTGAGTGAGTGAGTGAGTGAGTGAGTGAGTGAGTGAGTGAGTGAGTGAGTGAGTGAGTGAGTGAGTGAGTGAGTGAGTGAGTAAGCGAGAGAGCGAGTAAGTGAGTGAGTGAGTGAGTGAGTGAGTGAGTGAGTAAGTGAGTGAGTGAGTGTAAGAAAGTAAAAAACTGAATATAAATATATAAATAAAACAACAAAGGATAAGATAAGTTTCGACATCTCCAAAACCTTCAAAAATATCCCCTATATATTCAGCCAGTACTTGACTTTGGAGGGATAGAGAGAGACCTGGCCCGACCTGTAGTATGACTGAGAGATAGAGAGATAGGGAGGGAGGGAGGGTGATGTGAATTGAGAGATAGAGACAGGGGGAGTGAGTGAATTGAGATATAGGGAGACTTTTAAAACGAATAACAAGCGTGTGTGAAATGTATAAACTCTACGGACTTTTCTACCCACATTTCACTTATTATTATTATTATTATTATTATTTTTATTTATTTATTTATTTATTATTATTATTATTATTGTTTATTTTTTATTTTTTTATTATTATTATTATTATTATTATTATTATTATTATTATTATTATTAATAATTATTTCACACAGAGAACACATCACAGGTGGAGATGAACAACAGTTAGTGGAGGAGGGAGAGGCGAAGGTGGAGTGGTGGAGGAGGGAGAGTTGGTGGAGAGGTGGAGGAGGGAGAGGCGAAGGGAGTGTGGGAGGAGGGAGAGGCGAAGGTGGAGGGTGGAGGAGGGAGAGGTGAAGGTGGGAGGGAAGAGGAGGGAGAGGCGAAGGTGGAGGGGGAGGAGGGAGAGTTGGTGGAGAGGTGGAGGAATGAGAGGCGAAGGTGGAGTGGTGGAGGAGGGAGAGGCGAAGGTGGGGTAGTGGAGGAGGGAGAGGAGGAATAAGAGCGTGATATAAGAGATCCCACGAGAGTTTAATACTATTGAAAACATATGTGTTTGTGTGTACCAAAAAGTTGTGTTGTGTGTACCTTGTGTGTGTGTGTGTGTACCTCAGTGTTGTGTGAATGTTTGTGTGTACCTCTGTGTGTATATGTGTACCTCAGTGTTGTGTGAGTGTTTGTGTGTACCTCTGTGTGTGTATGTGTACCTCAGTGTTGGTGTGAATGTTTGTGTGTACCTCTGTGTTTGTGTGTACCTCTGTGTATGTGTACCTCAGTGTTGTGTGAGTGTTTGTGTGTACCTCTGTGTGTGTATGTGTACCTCAGTGTTGTGTGAGTGTTTGTGTGTACCCTGTGTGTGTATGTGTACCCCAGTGTTGTGTGTGAGTGTTTGTGTGTACCTCTGTGTGTGTGTATGTGTACCCCAGTGTTGTGTGAGTGTTTGTGTGTACCTCTGTGTGTGTATGTGTGTACCAGTGTTGTGTGAATGTTTGTGTGTACCCTGTGTGTGTGTGTATGTGTACCTCAGTGTTGTGTGAGTGTTTGTGTGTACCTCTGTGTGTGTATGTGTACTCAGTGTTGTGTGAGTGTTTGTGTGTACCTTGTGTGTGTGTGTGTGTACCTCAGTGTTGTGTGAGTGTTTGTGTGTACCTCTGTGTGTGTATGTGTACCTCAGTGTTGTGTGAATGTTTGTGTGTTAAGTCAAGGTAAATGATCAAAGTCCTATCACACAAGATTCACGGGAAGCTTCAGGTAATTTGCTGGCCTACCTGGAACACCTTATACAGTAATTAAAACTTTTGTAATTGTGGCGCTGAAGTGAGTGGCGGAGTGAGAAAGTGAGAGAGTGAGTGATAGACTGAATGAGTGAGTGAGTGTGTGGCAGTGAGTGAGTGAGTGAGTGAGTGAGTGAGTATGTATGTATGTATGTATGTATAAAAGTACTCTGACATACCAATACACATAGAAAAACACAAACAATGAAACAAACACATTCTCCTTTGACGGGGCACAAAACAAACACGCTCTGACATCAACTCAGCATCATTATTGCGTACATAAACATCTCCCAAACACCTAACATTATGCCATTAATAATCATCAAGTTACACAACGGCTTAACTAATTACGGACAGGTAATTAGTAACAAAATACCTGTAACTAAAAATAATATATAGAGTGTACTAATGACCCCTTCCCTTGGGTACTAATAAATATCTTTTATTTTGTAATTTTAATGTGTAATATTCGACCTCATTTGCATATTCATTGCCTGGTATGAAAACTCAGGTGTAAATAATTAACTACTAACTGGTTTTGAATACGACAGTACACAGCTAATTGATGATATATGTTAGTTGGGTACGATAAAAGGCATGGTGATTTGTTATGTGTGTGTATGTGTGTGTGTGCGTGTGTGTGTGGTGTGTGTGTGCGTGTGTGACGTCAGTTGTAATTAGCTACAGGTATATATGCACGGGTGTTAGGTGTACCTGTCATACGGTAAGGAATGAGTTAGTTATGTGGATAGTGTAACAGCGATAGTAATAATAATAATAATAAAATCAACGTAAAAAACACACCTACCTTATAAAGAAGACTAATACACCTATATTATATATATATATATATATATATATATATATATATATATATATATATATATATATATATATATATATATATATATATATATATATATATATATATATAATGATTCACCTATATCGCTTGATTGAAAGGCTAATTGTGTACAAGGTTAACGAGTTCAATCATGTTGGGTAATTAGTCAATCACACTGGATGACGGGTCAATTAGTGTGTGTGTGTGTGTGTGTGTGTGTGTGTGCGTGTGCAGCTACACTATATTAATGGGAGAGACTGTCAGTCCTCCTTAAATGCGAAAACAAACTACTGA
The DNA here is from genome assembly GCF_018991925.1 of Homarus americanus. Taxonomy (NCBI): domain Eukaryota; kingdom Metazoa; phylum Arthropoda; class Malacostraca; order Decapoda; family Nephropidae; genus Homarus; species Homarus americanus. The sequence goes on along the minus strand of NW_024731191.1, from coordinate 71,467 downwards.
AATACGAAATCAATTACGAAACGTGAAAACAGATTTATAAAATGCGAAAATTAACTTATGCAAAGATAGGTTAATGAAATATGAAATCTAACCTATCTCTCTCTCTCTCTCTCTCTCTCTCTCATCACGTACCGTCTTGACAGGTGAGGGCAAGACAGTGCTACACACCGCCATGAAGATTTACCTGTAAAATAAAAACACAAACCTAATCAGTCATTTAGTAATATATAAAAAAAAATTATTTAAAACATTTGAAATTTTTGGATTTTCAATGACAACATTTTTTACCCCTTCATTACGATCACTTAACCACCACTACCTAACCATCACTACTACCACGACTACCAGCACAACAGCTACATCCACCATCACTACCACGATTACCATTATCATCCTCACCAACACCACTACCCTGACCACCACTACACCCCCAACACCATTACCGCTACCACACCCACCACTACCACACGCACCTCAACCACCACCCCCCCACCAGTACCCCCACCACCACAACTACCCCTAACACCACTACCCCTACCCCCACCACTACCACACCCACCACTACCACACCCACCACTACCCCACTTCACCACTACCACACCCACCACTACCACACCCACCACTACCACACCCACCTCAACCACCACCCCCCCACCAGCAATTCCCCCACCACCACAACTACTCCCTAACACCACCACCTCCCTACCCCCACCACTACCACACCCACCACACTACCACACCTCTACTACTCACCCCACTACCTCCACCACCACCCCACCACCACCACTACCTCCCACCACCACCAGTACTCCCACCACCACAACTACCCCAACACCACCACACACACCCACCACTACCACACACCCCACCACCTCCACCCCACCACACTACCACACACACCCACCACTACCACACCCCCACTACCTCCACCCCCACCACACCACCACCACACCACCACCACACTCCCACCACCTCCACCCCACCACACCACCACTCACTCCCCACCACCACACCCCCACCACCACCACCACCAGTAAAACACCACCAACAGACCACTACCAACATGCAACACGACAACCACATTTGCCTAAGAGAGTTACCTGGTGGTGACGGGCAGCAAGACTCTGCAGCACCGGGAGGAGGAAGAGTAGGAGGAAGAAGAGGAGGAGTAGGAGGGAAGAAGAGGAGGAGTAGGAGGGAGGAGTAGGAGGAAGAAGAGGAGGAGTAGGAGGAAGGAGTAGGAGGAAGAAGAGGAGGAGTAGGAGGAAGAAGAGGAGGAGTAGGAAGAAGGGGTAGTTATAGGAGGAGAGGGAAAGAGGAGAAGAGGAGAGAAGAAAGAAAAGAAAGAGAAGAAAGAAGTAGGAGAGGTGGAGAAGGGGGGAGGTGAGAAAAAAAGGAGGAAGAAGAAAATAAGAGGGGAGAAGGAAGAGGAAGAAAAGGGATAGAGACTGAGCAGGAAGAGGAAGAGAAGGAGGACCCCATCATTCTCTTTCTCTCTCTCTCCTCCACCCCCCCCCTCCCCCTCCCTTCTTCCCCCTTCCCCCGCATGACCCCACTACCAGCCACCCCTCCACCCCTCCACCTCCTCTTAACTCGACGCCAAAAGGAAGAGGAGTGAAGAGGGAGGGTAGGGAGGAAGGGTAGGGTGGAGGGGAGGGGAGAGGATGAAGGGATGGGGATAGAGGATGAAGGGATGGGGTTAGGGGAGGTGAGAAGAAGGGGAGAGGAGAGGGAAGAGGGTGAGAGGAGAGGGGATGAGGATAAAGGAGGGGAGAGGGGAGGGGAGTTACGGTATTAAAGCCTTCAGATGAAAGCGACCCCGGGCTGGAAACACAGGAAAGCAGGGAAAAAGACTGGGGGGAAAATATGTCCCCGCTCGCTGGCTGCTCTGATTGAGTTCTGCGTCTGGGGTTCTTTTTTCCTCCCCTGACTCCCCGGGTGGAGGGAAAATTTAAGTTCTTAAATCTGGTTCTTTCTTTTCTCCCCCCAGCCTCCCCCACCACCGCTTTCCTCTTGACTCCCCGGGTGGTAGGGGAAGTTCCATGCCTTCGTCGTAATGTTTTTCCCGGTTATCCGAGAGGTGGGGAAATTTTAAGACCTCTCTCTCTCTCTCTGATGGGGGAAATAATACATTCTTCCTCTAGTGGGCAAGGAAATTTAAATTTAATTTCTGTGTATCGGGAAAATTTTAAGACTCTCCTCTGTGTGATGGGGGGAAATCTTACATTCTTCCTCTAGTTAATAGGAAAATTTAAGTTCCATCTATGTATGGTAGGGGAAAAATGTACATTCCTCGTCCATTTCAGCCTCAATTCCCTCGATGTTGGGGATATTTTACCCTCTCAATAAACTGGAGAATTACGGTGGCATTATCTTAAACAAAACACAACAGGATTAACTTAATCTCTCCCTTAACCTAACCTAACCTAACCTAACCTAATCTAACCTAACCTAACCTAACCTAACCTAACCTAACCTAACCTAATCTAATCTAACCTAACCTAACCTAACTTCAACTCTCCCTTAATTCACTATAAACTTTATCTATCATTCTTTCATTAACTTTCTTACATTAACTAACAAACCACGAGGCAAAACGTTTTATTTCTCTAAACCACGTAAGATAAAACGCTTCTGTCCTAAACCACGTAAAGCAAAACACTGATCACAGGAACCTACAATGAAGCGATCAGAGAGGGAGGAGGGCAGGAGTTATGGTGAACACACGTGGTTAATGATCCTAATGGGTGCTAATTCTAATGGGTCCCAGTTCTAATGGGTCCCAGTTCTAATGGGTCCCAGTTCCAATGGGTCCCAGTTCCAATGGGTCCCAGTTCTAATGGGTCCCAGTTCTAATGGGTCCCAGTTCTAATGGGTCCCAGTTCCAATGGGTCCCAGTTCAAATGGGTCCCAGTTCTAATGGGCCCCAGTTCTAATGGGTCCCAGTTCTAATGGGTCCCAGTCCTAATGGGCCCTAATCTAAAGTAAACTAACCATTGAGAATTGGGGGGGTTAGGTTAGGTAGTGGACCATTATGACTCTTTACACCAGCTCTCTCTCTCTCTCTCTCAAATATTAGGAACATCTGCTATCCTCTCTTCCAGCACCCCCTCTCCCCTACCACCTACTCCAACCCTCCCCTTACCAACCCCCTCCACCTCCCCTCCCCAACCCAACCCCTCTTCCCCTTCCCCCCCAAAAAAGCGCTAAGGACCCCAGACCACTAAAAGCAAAACCGCGCTAATTGAAAATATAACTTCTGAACTTTGGCAGTCATTGGGAAGCTGAAAGCAGAAACATCAGTTACTAAAGAGAGAGAGGCGAGACTTGTGCTGCACCCTCCTCCACCTCCACCCCTCCTCATCTCCACCTCCTCACCACCACACCCTCCCTCACTTCCTTCTCCCTCATCCTCACCCTCCTCCCCACCACCTCTCGTGACCCTCTACACTCCTCACTAACTACAAGAAGCTATATTAACTTTATTTCTCTCTATTTTATCGCAAATTTAATTTTTGTTGTTTTGTGGTTTAATATCTGGTGTTTTTGTTTGTTTGCTTGCTTGTGTGTTTTTTTTTTAGTCCAGGGTTAAATTAAATTGTTTTGGGTCTTTTTTTTTCCTGTGTTTGATATATTTATAAAAAAAATGGGATAAAATATTGGAATTGGTGATGAGTTGTATATTTTTTTTATTAATCTATTCTCCTCTAAAAAATATCTGATACATACATACATACATACATACATACATACATACATACATACATACATACATACATACATACATACATACATAAAGCTCTTCTAAACACATTCTGTATGCCCCAACTCACCCACCTCTCCCCTCTTCTCCCCCCTCCCCTTCACACTCTCTTCTCCCCCACCTCTCTCTCTCCCCCCTCGCAATCCCCACCACTCTTCCTCCCCGTCCTCCCTCTTCCCATCCCCCACTACTTCCCCATCTCTCCCTCCTACACCCCCACCCGTCCTCCTCCCCCACCCGTCCTCCTCCCCCCCCCACCCATCCTCCCTAAATGCATAAACCGGGGAAAATATGTCCTCAAAGTTTCACTTCAAGATATTAATCACATCTTACGTCCCTCTCCTCTCTCCCCTCATTCTCTCCTTTCTACATCGCTCCCTCCCTCCCTCCCTCCCTCCCTCCCTCCCTCCTCTTTTTCTTCCTGCCTCCTACCTCTCCCGGTCCCCTCCTTCCCAGCCTTCATCTCTCCTCCCCTTCTTCCTACCATCCTTCACTCCTTCACTCCTTCGCTCACACTTCGTTTATCTTTCTCTCTTACTCGTTGGTCCCTCCCTCCCTCCCTCCTTCCCTTCTTCTCTCCCTCGGCTTCCTTCCCTCTTATCCTTGCATCGTTTTCTCCCTCTCTAAATCCCACTACTCTCTCTCCTTCCTCCCTGCTGTATCCATCCCCTCCCTTCCTCCCCTCTCTCTCCATCTCTCTCCCTCTCTCTCTCTCTCTCTATTTCCCTCCATTCCTCTCTACTTCTTTCCATTCGTACCTCATTACCTGCCTCTGTTCCTCCCCCCTCCTCCTCTTTCCCTCCCTCCCGCCCCCTCCCCCATGCCTCTACCTGAACAATCAACAGGTGTGAAGACAGGTGAAGAGCAGTAGGTGCCTCACTCATTAACGCCACAGTCCTCCACTCTAAAATATTCTCGGCCGGTTTTACCTGTTAAGTCATATAAAAATAAATTCGACCTCTGTTAAATTATAAAAAAATTCGACCTCTGTTAACTAAAGAAAAATATATATGAAATTAATCAATCGACCTCCTTCCTGTCTTCAGTCGATCTCGTAAGTCGACTCTGGGTTCGTCTTCCTGTCGACACTTTATTCCTTAATGGGAAAATTCGACTTGTGTTTACGAGTCTGAACAATCTCTCTCTCTCTCTCTCTCTCTCTCTCTCTCTCTCTCTCTCTCTCTCTCTCTTTTCTCGTTGCCTCAAATACCCTCTCTGTCTCTCTATCTATCTATCTATCTATCTAACTATGTATATCTATCTATCGACAGACAGACACACAGACAGACACAGATACATAGATAGAAACAAAGAGAGAGAGAGAGAGAGAGAGAGAGAGAGAAAGAAAGAGAGAGAGAGAGAGAGAGTAGGGTAACCAGACAATTTATCTACTAATATCGTAGAAAAAGGTTCCAACAGACGAGTTACGACATTTTATAAAGTATGTTGGAGAGCCATGTTGGAGAGCCATGTTGGAGAACCATTTTAGAGACCCGTATTGGAGACCGGTGTTGGAGCCATTTTGTGAGCTATTTTATAAGAGTCATATTGTAGAGCCATTTTGTAAGCCATGTTGGAGAGCCATTTTGTGAGCCATTTTGTGAGAGTCATATTGGAGAGCTATTTTGTGAGAGCCATTTTGTGAGAGCCACTTTGTGAGTCATATTGGAGAGCCATTTTGTGAGAGTCATATTGGAGAGTCATATTGGAGAGCCATTTTGTGAGAGCCATTTTGTGATAGTCATGTTGGAGAGTCAGGGCCACACCTACACCCTCCCTCACCAATATACTCCACCAGAGCTTATATTAGGGAGGGGGGGGGCAGAGGAGGCAGCAAGAGGGAGCGGGAGGGGGAGGGGGAGAACATCTTAGCATCTATCATTATTTTTCATTATATTTCAAGTATAAAAATAAGTTAATTCTTATTGAAACTTATAAAATATTACCTGGTGTTAATAATAATAATAATAATAATAATAATAATAATAATAATAATGATGATGATGATGATGATGATGATGATGATGATGATGATGATGATGATACTCAAGATGTGATAAACTTTTGTGGGTTCAATTAAAAAAAACACCTGTAGATAGACCTATGTAAAAATGCTTAGGCCTATAAAAAAAGTATCTAGATAAACTTTTATGGGTTCAATGAATTAAAAAAAATATATATAAAAAATAGAAAAAACACCGTGTAGACAGTTTTTTTTTTTTGCGAGACTACTGACCAAACACGCCCATGGTCACTCCAAACACGCCCATGGTCACTCCAAACACGCCCATGGTCACCCAAACACGCCCATGGTCACTCCAAACACGCCCATGGTCACTCCAAACACGCCCAGGGTCACTCCAAACACGCCCAGGGCCACCACACGCCCCAGGGTCACCCAAACACGCCCATGGTCAATCACTCCAAACACGCCCATGGTCACTCCAAACACGCCCAGGGTCACTCCAAACACGCCCATGGTCACCCAAACACGCCCAGGGTCACTCCAGCACGCCCATGGTCACTCCAAACACGCCCAGGTCACTCCAAAACACGCCCATGGTCACTCCAAACACGCCCATGGTCATCTAAACACGCCCATGGTCACCTAAACACGCCCAGGTCACTTCCAAACACGCCCATGGTCACTCCAAACACGCCCAGGTCACTTGAAATATCGCCCATGGTCACTCCAAACACGCCTATGGTCAATACTCCAAAACACGCCTATGGTCACTCCAAATGCCCATGGTTACTCCTGCAAACACGATTCTTTACACATAATCATTGTACAGTACACCACTGGGGTAGGTCGAGCGGTGTAAACAAATACAGAGAGACTTGTTTAATTTGTACCATTCTGTTGGTGTTGCGGGGGATCAAATTACTGAAATATTAGTTGAGTGAAGCATTACTGAACTCTGTGTGTGTGTGTGTGTGTGTGTGTGTGTGTGTGTGTGTGTGTGTGTTTTAAATTATTCTGGTGTGGAGAGAGGGAGAGGGGGATGGGGAAGAAAGAGAGAGAGAGAAAGACAGACAGAGAAAGAGAGAGGGTGAGTCAAACACGAGGGGTTTTGACGTCAAGTCAATAAAAACTTTTTCTAGCAAATTACTTATGGTGTAGGTGGTAGCCTGACCTTCCCTCACTTCCCTCCCTTCCTCCCTCCCTCCCTCTTTTCTCCCTTCCCTTCTTACCATCCCTCCCTCCCTCACTTCCCTCCCTTCCTTCCTCCCTCCCTCCCTCATTTCCTTCCTCCCCTCCCTCCCTCCATCCATCCATCTCTCATTTCCCCCCTCATTTCTTTCCCTCCCTAAATCATTTCTCTTCCTCCCTTCCTTCCTTTCCCTCCCTCCCTCCCATCATATCACTTAACTAACCCAACTCACTACACAACTAACACATCCTCGTGGGCCACCCTGAAGCCTTAGGGGTTAGCAGAGGGAGAAGGGGAGGATGATTGGGGTGTGGGGGGATGGGGAGGGGAGAGGAGGTGTGTGGGGGGGATGGAAAGGGGAGGAGAGGGGAGAGGAGGGGAGAAAGTTGTCTGAGAAAAAGAGGGGATGGGTAACTAGGGTGATGGTCTGAGAGTTGGGAGAGGTGGAGGGAGGGAGAGGTGGGGGAGGGGAGGGGAGGGAGGGGTGGGAGGGGAGGGGAGGGGGGAGGAGGAGGGGGAAGGGGAGGGGGGGGAAGGGGGAGGAGAGGGAAGAGAGGGAAACTGGGGCAGAGAAACGAAGTAAGGGGGAAGAAAGGACAGAGGAAAAAGAGACAGGGAAAAGATGGAGGAAGATAAAGAAGAAGAGAGAGAGAGAAAAAGAAAGGGAGAGAACGGGAAGAGAGAGGAAGGGAGGTAGTGAAGGAAAGAGACAGGGGGAAGGAGAGAAAACAGAAGACGGTGGAGGAGAGAGAGAGAGAGGGGGGAAGGGAGCGGGGAGGAGAGAGAGGGGGAGAAGAGATGGGGAGGGTAGGAGGGGAGGAGAGAGAGTGGCAAGGGGAAGGGGAAAGGGGTGTTAAGAGCTTCAAAACCCCCCAATAACAAACTGTGCACCATAAACCTGCACCTGGACCCACATCAACACCCTCCTCCCACCTCCTCGTAAACTGTTATCGCGTCGTCACCACCAAGAGTCTAAGTGAAATATATATATTTTTTTTTACCTCCCCCCAATTCCCCCTCCCTATCCCTCTCACATACAAGACCTACTGTTCTTTCCTCTCTCCTTCCACCACAAGACCTACCCCTCCTTCCCCCCTCCCTCTCTCCATCACAAGACCCACTCCCTTCTCCCCCTCTCTCCTCCATCACAAGATTCCACCCCCTCCTTCCCCTCCCCCTCTCCATCACAAGACCTACCCCTTCTCCTCTCTCCCTCCACCACAAGACCCACCTGTCCTCCTCCTCCCTCCATCACAAGATCCCACCCCTTTCTCCCTCTCTCCCTCCACCACAAGACCCACCTCCTCCCCCTCCCTCCCTCCATCACAAGACCTACCCTTCTCCCTCTCTCTCCATCGCCAAGACTGATCCTTCTCCTCTCCTCCATCACAAGACCTACCCTTTCCTCTTCCTCAAAAGTTCAACCCTCCTCCTCTCTCTCCCTCTCTCCATCACAAGACTTAATTCCTTCCTCCCTCCCTCACCCTCCATCAAAATACCTACCCCTTCTCCCTCCCTCTCACCTCCATCACAAGACCTAATTCTTTCTCCTCCCTCCAAACAAAGAACTACTCTCCCTCACAGAAGACCCCCTCCTCCCCACAGAAGACCTCCTCCCATACAGAAGAAGAAGACGGGAGGGACTAGACAATTTGTAATCATTGGTCAGGTTTCTTTATCTCCTCTTAAATCATCTGGTCTTTACTGTCATATTTTTTCTTTATTGCTAATACAGATTGATGACTTGACTCCTTAAGTAATGATGTTTTGACCACTTTGACCTCTTAAGTACGGTGAATTGACCTTTTAAGCACGATGAATTCACCTTTTGAGTACGATGACTTGACACCTTTTGAGTACGATGAATTCACAAGACTTTTAAGCAACAGGTACTTAAAACAACAGTTATTTAAAACAGAACCATAAAACAATACCTAAATATCACAGGACATTAAGACAACAGTACCTTAAGACAACAGTACCTTACAAAAACAGTACCTTAAAACAACAGTACCTTAAAACAACAGTACCTTAAAACAACAGTACCTAACAAAAACAGTACCTTAAAACAACAGTACCTTACAAAAACAGTACCTTAAAACAACAGTACCTTAAAACAACAGTACCTTAAAACAACAGTACCTTAAAACAACAGTACCTTAAAACAACAGAACCTTAAAACAACAGTACCTTACAAAAACAGTACCTTAAAACAACAGTACCTTAAAACAACAGTACCTTAAAACAACAGTACCTTAAAACAACAGTACCTTAAAACAACAGTACCTTAAAACAACAGGGGTCTTATGAGTGACGTACTGTTGTAAGGAAGTTTTTTAAATGTACTAAAAGTTTATATGACGCAATATTGACTTATACAGCCTTGTGGGAGATATTGCCAACACCACCACCACCGCCGGTACTACTACTACTACTACTATTACTACTACTACACTACTTTTTCTACTATTGCAACCACTACTGATAACACTCCTACTACCACCACCACTACTACTACTTCTGTCACCACTATTGTCACCACTATTGTCAGCACCACTACCACTACCACTACCACTATCACTACCTCACTACAACCAGCACAACCAACACCCACACACCCTCCTTCCCCTCCCCCCACTCTCATTAACACCCTCTCCCTCCCTCCCCCTCCCTCACTCTCTCACCAACAATCATTACCACTCTCCCTCACACACTCTGCATTAATCACCGTACAGAGGTCAGGTCAGAGGTCACGTATGTATCCCTTTGTTCCTACCTAAATATTTGAACACCTCACGTCATGTTGCCTCCGATTGTCTTCACCTACACCTGAGCAAAACATTAGGAAATATGACCGATAATTTGATGGTTATGGTTAGGTTATGGTTAGATTATGGTTAGGTTAGGTTAGGTTGTAAACTGATTATTTTGAAAGTGCGAGAGTGAATAACGCTAAAAACTCTACGGACATTGCAACCCGCATTTCATTTACTCGCTCTCCAAAATCTTCCCAACCTTCCTCCTTCCTTCCCTCCCTCCATCCTTTCCTTCCTTCCTTCCTTCCTTCCTTCCTTCCCTTCTCCCCTTTCCTCTATCCTTTCCTTCCGCCTTTCCTCCCTCCTACCCTCCCTCCACCCTTCCCTGCCTCCTTCCCTCTCCTCCCACCTCCCTCCTTCCCTCATTCCCTTTCTCTCCATCCCTTCCCACCTTCCTCCCTCCTACCCCTCTTTCTCTTCCCCCCATCCCTCCCTCCCTCCCCCCCACTTATATAGAGGTATACTTGTCTTCAGTAACGATGTGTGTTAGGGTCATTATCAAGATGCCTGGTAATGCTGCTTTAGGCTTTATTGAGCAGTTAGGAGGGGAACTATGGTCAGGTTTGGTCTATCTGCATATCTGTCTTTGTATACTACTGTCTGTCTGTCTGTGTCTGTCTGTCTGGGTGAATGTCTTTGAACACCAACACCCCTTACCCTCCCCCTCCTTCACGCCCCTCACCCCTCCTTCACGCCCCTCAACAAGATCATCACTCCACCTTGAAATATTGCCAAGGGAGAGGTTGTGGCTTATTTCTCAAGAGGTAAAACTAACTCTTACCAAGATTTATTAGTGTGAGAGAGAGAGAGAGAGAGAGAGAGAGAGAGAGAGAGATTAAAAGAAAGAGAAAGAATAAAAGACAGAAAGAAAGAGACTGACAGAAAAAAAGAGAGAGAGAGAGAGATTAATGATTAAGGGGGTAAGACTGTAAGAGATAGGAGAGAAATAAAGAAAGAAAGAGAAAACGAGAGAGAGTAATCACTGGGGGATTATATCACAAAGAAAGAAAGTGAGAGGGTGATTAATAATTGAGAAAATAAAACAATAAGTGAGAGAGAGAGAGAGAGAGGTGTGTGTGTGTGTGTGTGTGTGTGTGTGTGTAATATCTGTAGTTCTATTATACAAAATATTCCGCCTCAATAGTTTTCTTCATTTTTTTTTTTTTACACAATTTACCAAGAATAATGAACAGCTTCTGGCGACATTACTCCTTCTGTGGGACGTACAGGAGTCGTCAGGGAGCGTCTGTCTGTCTGTTTGTCTGTCTTTATGTTATTTAGTGGGAGTGGTGGTATGGTGTGTGTGGGTGGTGGATTGGGGTGGTAGTGGTGTGTGGTGTGGATTAGTGTGTGGGTTGGTGGTGATGGTGGTCTGTGAGTGTGGTGGTAGTGTGTGTGGTGGTGTGGTGTGGTGGTGGGTCAGTGTGGTGGTGGTGGTGGTGTGGTGTGGTGTGTGGTGGTCGGTGTGGTGGGTGTGGTGGTGGTGTGGTGTGGGGTTGGTGGTCAGTGTGGTGGTGGTGGTGTGGTGTGGGTTGGTGGTCAGTGTGATGGTGTGTGGTGATGTGTGGTTGGTGGTCAGTGTGGTGGTGTGTGTGGTGTGTGGTGGTGTGGTGTGGTTTGGTGGTCAGTGTGGTGGTGTGTGGTGGTGTGGTGGTGTGGTGTGGGTTGGTGTTGGTGGTGTGTGGTGGTGGTTGGGTGAAGGGTAATAGTCAAGGTGATGGTGAGCAACAGCGACGGATGGTGATGGAGGACGCCTCTTGAGGAGATTCACCACAATCATCATCACAATCATCACCATCACCCCACCATCACCATCACCACCATCATCACATCACCACCACCATCACCACCACCATCACCCCACCACCATCACCACCACCATCATCACCACCACCCCCATCACCACCATCACCACAAATCATCATCACAATCATCACCATCCCCACACCACCACCACCACCACCACCACCACCACCACCACCACCACCACCACCACCACCACCACCACCATCTTAAGCCTCATGAGTCTAATATCTTCCTCTCATGATAAATATTAAAGACCATATCTTCATCTTTACCTCTTGGCCATATCTCTCTCTCTCTCTCAGCCACCACAAGCTCCCAACACCCCAACACCCTGCAGGAGGAATAAGACTCTTCAACACCCTGCAAGAGGAAAAAGACTCTTCAACACCCTGCAGGAGGAATAAGACTCTTCAACACCCTGCAAGAGGAAAAAGACTCTTCAACACCCTGCAGGAGGAATAAGACTCTTCAACACCCTGCAAGAGGAAAAAGACTCTTCAACACCCTACAAGAGGAATAAGACTCTTCAACACCCTGCAGGAGGAATAAGACTCTTCAACACCCTGCAAGAGGAAAAAGACTCTTCAACACCCTGCAGGAGGAATAAGACTCTTCAACACCCTGCAAGAGGAAAAAGACTCTTCAACACCCTACAAGAGGAATAAGACTCTTCAACACCCTGCAGGAGGAATAAGACTCTTCAACACCCTACAAGAGGAAAAAGACTCTTCAACACCCTACAGGAGGAATAAGACTCTTCAATAGCCTGAAGGTGTCGTGCGGCAGTGAGGTGGATCAACCATTTGTGTGACGGCTGTGTAGTTAAGGTTCTGTCGTAACACGCTCACCTGTCCTCCTCTCTTGTTGACTACACCTGTCTCGCTCACCTGTCCTCCTCTCTTGATGACTACACCTGTCTCGCTCACCTGTCCTCCTCTCTTGATGACTACACCTGTCTCTTGCTGATTTACCTGGGGTGTGGGGTGGGTGTGTTTGTTTACTTGTTGTGTTGTTGTAATTGGTGAGGGGATGGTTGTTTGTGTTTTTGTTTTGATGTTATTTACGGTGTTAGGTTAAGTTAGGTTAGGTTAGGTTTGGTTTGGTTAGGTTTGGTTAGGTTAGGTTAGGTTAGGTTACTTAATTGCTTGAGTAATATAAGCTACAGTGTTTAATATTCGGGTAATCTTCTTTTATTTTCTCTTCCAAATCAAAACAAAAACAACTACAACTAAAAATAAATTCCCCCCCCATTCTAATAATATTTTCTCCCCCTCTGAAAATAAACAAACAAAAAATACCCTAAAAAATCACCCCCTCCCTCCCCCTCCCCTCCACCCCTCCCCCCTCCTTCCCCCCTCCCCCTCCACCCCCTCTCCCCCCTCCCCTCCCTCCCCCCTCCTTCCCCCTCCCCTCACCCCTCCCCTACATCCTCTCAAATCATTTTCTTTTCCGTCTCGAATTTTTTTGGAAACTTCACAAACTTGGAACATCCGTCAGTCTACAGTATCTGTGTGAGCCTTCATGGAGTGAGGGTTGGAGACGACTCCTCTAGCCACGGTGTGAGGTGTCCTTTGGTCCCCAGGGCATGTATGGAGTGAGTGACAGTGGTAACTAGTTTGTGATGATAGGTGTGGTGTGTGTGTGTGTGTGCGCGCGCGCGTTCGAAAGTTCATAGGGATCCTTTCCTCTCTCTCTCTCTCTCTCTCTCTCTCTCTCTCTCTCTCTCTCTCTCTCTCTCTCTCTCTCCAATTTAACGATATGACTCAGCCTGAGTTAAACTTGTATTAATAATAATAACAATAATAATAATAATAATAATAATAATAATAATAAATAAATAAATAATAATAATAATAATAATAATAATGACCCACTTACACAAAGACCAGCACCATTAGGGACAGTCCCAACAGGAATTTAATGAGGCTATAAAGGTGGGAGGAGGAAGGGAGGGAGTGATCGATGAGGTGAGAGGAGAGGAGGTGAAGGAAGGAAGGTGAGGAGGTGGGAGAGGGTATTGAGAGGGATAGTGGGAGGTGTAGAGGTGGGAGTGGTGGCAGAATGGGATGGTGAGGGAGAGTGGGTGAGTGAGGAAGAGGGAGGAGGAGAAAGGGAAGAGGAAGGAAGGGAGAGGAGAAAGAAGGGGTGAGAGGGTGGGTGAAAAGGGAGAAAAGGTGAGGGAAAGGGGAGGAGGAGAGGTGAGGGGAGAAGAACGACACGGGATGAACGGCGTGATACAGAACACCAGAACGTGACTAGAAATTTATCTCTCAGACGTAGGTGAGGGGAGAGAGGAGGGGGAGGGGGAGGGGGTGGAGGGAAGATGAAGAGAGAGAGAGGGAGAGGAGATAAAGAGAAAATGATTAATGATAGAAAATAAAGATATAGATAGTGATAAATAAATAAAAATTAATGCACACACACACACACACACACACACACACACACACATAGATTTACATTTGTTTCACTATGTACACCTCGACCACCACGGGCAGACGCAACGCTTTGGCCTCCTCCATCTGATTGGTTTACAGGTATTGGCGTCATGATGATATATGTTCTTGATTGGCTGTGGTGGTTATTTGATGCCAGGGTGATATGTTCCTGATTCGCCGTGACTTATCTGACGTCACAATTATGTTTATTCCTAATTGGTTGGTGGATATCTAACGTCATGGTGATATGTATATTTGATTCGCCAGGATATTTGACGTGAGGTAAATGCTCGCTCCTAAATGGCTGGTAAGTTATCTGACGTCATAATAATGTTCCTGATTGGCCTAGAATTACCGGACGTCATGATGGCGCGCGGCCGTAACTGGTTTGTGTTTATTTGGGTTTGTGATGAAGGATTTTATTAGTGGCGGTGACAGGTACATTCCAATGATGCCACAACACATTTTTACCATTTTTGTAAAGGGTTGGGAATGTAGGCAGTGACGCAGCTGATGGCGTAATATAGCAGCGAAGGAGGTAACTGGCAAGTAAGCGGATGATTGTGACATATAAGTGGCCGGGTAACTAATGACGTAAGTAACGACGCAGATACCAACATGTAACTGGATGGCTCAAGTTGTGACGTAAATAGAGAAGATCCCAGAAGCAATTCGATGACGTATATACCGGCACAAGTGATGACATAGACGACGACACAAGTGATGACGTAGATGACGACACAAGTGATGACATAGATGACGACACAAATGATGACATAGATGACGACACAAGTGATGACGTAAATGACGACACAAGTGATGACGTATTCACACCAAGATTTACGACAGGTTTAACCCCCTTGACTATACGAGGACTTAAACCACATCAATCATGCAAAAAACATAAAACAACGAAAAATAACAATAACAATAAAAGCTCTACTGTTTATGACGCCATGGTGGACTTAAGTACAAATTAATTAAGCCTTAAATTCTACAACAACATTAAGTAGTTCTCAAGAGGTTACATTAAGCTACAAAAAAGATGGTATTAACTCGAGGGAGGAAATTGTTACGCGACCATTAGGAATTTAATTTCTCGACCAGGGAATTCCAATGAGAGTCTGCGCCAATTTTTAAAGGAAGTTAATCTGCGGGAACACACAGATGAGGATTTATAATGTATGTGTAATAATAATAATAATAATAATAATAATAATAATAATAATAATAATAATAATAATAATAATAATAATAATAATAATAATAATAATAATAATAATAATAATAATAAACGGTTTATTAATAGAGTTGCAGCCGGTGTGTGTGTGTGTGTGTGTACTCAACAAAGTAAACACATCCCCCATCTTATCACTAAAACACAACTAGGTTAGGTTAGGTTAGGTTAGGTTAGGTTAGGTCAGGTCAGGTCAGGTCAGGTTAGAATATTGTTTAATTATCAGGTGAAATATGCTGGAGGGACTTCTAACCTGCACTGTCCTACCTCACCTCACCTGTCCTACCTCCCCTACCTGTCCTACCTCCCCTACCTGTCCTACCTCTCCTACCTGTCCTACCTCCCCTACCTGTCCTACCTGTCCTACACCTCCCTCTGTCCTGCCTCCCTACTGTCCTACCTCACCTCACCTGTCCTACCTCCCCTACCTGTCCTACCTCCCCTACCTGTCCTACCTCTCCTACCTGTCCTACCTCCCCTACCTGTCCTACCTCACCTGTCCTGTCCCACACAATAACAGGTTCCCAAAGGTACTGACCAGGTGTGACACTTAAATGTTTCAGGTTGGAGCGTTTGAGTGGTCAGACGGTCAGCCATAGGTCGTGTTCTTCCATGTATAAAACACGCACAACAAAACGCCGTCCTCACAGTACAGTAACACACACACACACACGCACACACACACACACACACACACACACACACACACAGAGTCACACAACACAGAGGTGGGCGGCGGAAGGTGACAAAACAAATATTGGACCATTGATAGAGGCGATGAAAAAGACAGATGACCACCACCCCACAACCCACTGTTCACCAACCTACAACCCACCGTTCACAACCCACCGCTCATCAACCTACAACCCCATCGCTGCTCAACCTGTAACCCACCGCCCACAGCCCACCACCCATAACCCACCGCTCACCACCCACAACCTTTCATGTATTTTCACCTTCCTCTACATATTCCACGTTTTCCTACATATGCTACCTTTCCAGTAGTTAACTTTACCTAGTAGCCCTACCTAGTATAGCCCCCTACCTAGTATAACCTCCTGCCTAGTATAGCCCCTACTTACAAATATAGCCTTATACTAAAATATAGCCCCTACTAGTATAGCCCCCTACCAGTATAACCCCCCTACCTAAATATAACCCTACCTAAATATAACCCCACCACCTAGTATAACCACCTACCTAGTATAACCCCTACCTAATGTAACCCCCTACCTAGTATAACCCCCCTACCTAAATATAGCCACTTACCTAGTATAGCCACCTACCTAGTATAGCCCCCTACCTAGTATAGCCCCTACCTAAATGCCAACCACCTACTAGTGTAACCACACCTACCTAGTATAACCACCTACCTAGTAGCCCCCCAACCTAGTATAGCCCCTACCTAGTATAACCCCCAGGCCTTAACCCCCTGCCCCTAATGTAGCCCCTACCTATTATAGCCTCCTACCTAGTATAACCCCACTGACCCGTTCCCTCAATAGACGTATAAATTGGAGTCAGAAGAACATCAGTGTAGTACCCTGCACGATTACTGCTCTCCCTCTGACGTCACCTGTTCACTTATTGACATTTACTGTAAACGGGATTTTTTAATGCGAGTCTGGTACTGGGACGTGGAGGTTGTGTTGGTGATGTTGTGTTGGTGATGTTGTGTTGGTGATGTGGGGAGGGTGTGCTGGGGAGGTGTGTTGGTGATGTTGTGTTGGTGATGTTGTGTTGGTGATGTTGTGTTGGTGATGTTGTGTTGGTGATGTTGTGTTGGTGATGTGTTGGTGATGTTGTGTTGGGGAGGTTGTGTTGGGTGTGTTGGTGATGTTATGTTGGTGATGTTGTGTTGGTGATGTTGTGTTGGTGATGTTGTGTTGGGGATGTTGTGTTGGTAATGTTGTGTTGGGGAGATTGTTGGGGAGGTTGTGTTGGGAGGTTGTGTTGGGAGATTGTGTTGGTGATGTTGTGTTGGTGATGTTATGTTGGTGATGTTGTGATTGGTGGTGACGTTGTGCTGGTGGTGGATGTTGAATGTTACTGACGAAAACACTACAACAACACAACCACAACACCACCTACAACAACACAATCACAACCACACCTACAACATCATCATCACAACCAAGACAACAACACAACAACCACCACAACACAGGGGCCAAAACAAGAACCAGAGACCTCGCCCTTCCCCTAAGAGACCCCGGGTTTATTAAATTAATTAGCGGTGTGTCAGGCGGTGTGAAACTTTTCATCATGGTGTTAAAGACTTCAGTACATAACGCAGCCCTCACCTCCCTCAGCCCTCTAGCCCCTACCTCTCAGCCTGCCCTCTCAGCTCTCAGTCCTCCACCACACCCCCAGGCAGCCGTCACTTCCCAACCCTCAGCCCCCAGCCCTCTCAGCTCTCAGTCCTCCAGCACATCACCCCAGGCAACCGTCACTTCCCAACCCTCAGCCCCCAGCCCCTCTCAGCTCTCAGTCCTCCACCACACCCCAGGCAGCCGTCACTTCCCAACCCTCAGCCCCCGGCCCTCTCTCAGCTCTCAGTCCTCCACCACACCCCCAGGCAGCCGTCACTTCCCAACCCTCAGCCCCCGGCCCTCTCTCAGCTCTAGTCCTCCACCCCAGCAGCGTGTCAGCCCTCTCAGCTCTCAGTCCTCCAGCAATCACCCCAGGCAGCCGTCACTTCCCAACCCTCAGCCCCAGCCCTCTCTCAGCTCTCAGTCCTCCACCACACCCCAGGCAGCCGTCTCTTCCCAACCTCAGCCCCAGCCCTCCTCTCAGTCCTCCACCACCCAGGCAGCGTCTTCTCGCCCCGCCCTCTCAGCTCTCAGTCCTCCAGCTCACCCCCAGGCAGGTCTCCCCTCGGCCTTCCTCCACCACACCCCCAGGCAGCCGTCACTTCCCAACCCTCAGCCCCCAGCCCTCTCTCAGCTCTCAGTCCTCCACCACACACCCCAGGCAGCTGTCACTTCCCAACCCTCAGCCCCCAAGCCCTTTCTCAGCTCTCAGTCCTCCACCACACCCCAGGCAGCCGTCACTTCCCAACCCTCAGCCCCAGCCCTCTCTCAGCTCTAGTCCTCCACCACACCCGGCAGCCGTCTCCCAGCCTCAGCCCCGTGTTGGTCTCAGTCCTCACCACACCCCAAGGCGCCGTCTTCCAGCCCTCAGCCAGCCCTCTCTGCCTCGTCCTCCACCCAGGCAGCCGTCACTTCCCAGCCCTCAGCCCCAGCCTCTCAGCTCGGTCCTCACCACACCCCCAGGCAGCCGTCACTTCCCAGCCCTCAGCCCCCAGCCCCCAGGGCTCAGCCCTCAGCCCTCCAGCACAGCACGAGGCAACCAGATATCTGAAATATTGAACTGAGTTTTAAAGGAATTTCTGTTCTTATCATTTGTTTTGTTGTTGTTAATTTGTTTGTTTGTTTTCTTCTAACTTAGCATTTTTTTTAATTATAAATGTTTTTGTTGTCATTTCTCGTGTTCTGTTATTTTCTTCATCTTTCTTTGTTCCTCTTGTTCTTCTTCGTCAGTGTGTGTGTGTGTGTGTGTGTGTGTGTGATCTACGTCTTGGCACCACACACACACACACACACACACACACGTAATCTCTCCACCACCACCACTACCAATCACCACCACTCATTAGTACCACCAACCCTCCCACCACCACCACCACCAATCACCACCACCACTACCCCCTACCACCATCTATCTTGTCCCCTGATGATCTGCACCTCCCCCAGAGAGAGAGAGAGTACCTCACCTCCACCAGAGAGAGAGAGAGAGAGAGAGAGAGAGAGAGAGAGAGAGAGAGAGAGAGAGAGAGAGAGTACATCACCCCATCACCCCCAGAGGGAGTACCTGACCCCATCACCCCCAGAGAGAGGGAGTACATCACCCCATCACCCCCAGAGAGGAGTACCTGACCCCAGCTCACCTCCCCTTTACACAAGTTTGTTTCAATAAATTCAGGCAGCCAAGTTCATCACTCTCTCACACCAGGACCCGTCGCCTATAGTGCTGCCCTAACCTTCCCTGATCCATTTACATACATACACATGCAGGGGATATATATCTCAAAATACATATACTATACGTAAAGATATACATATACATACCACCATACATGAATGTCATAAACACACACACACACACACACACACACACACACACACACACACACACAGTTAAACTTGTAGACTGGCGGTACTCTTCCGGAAGTTACTGAGGAAGAAGAGGAGGAGGAGGAAGACAGAGGAGGAGGAGGAGGAAGACAAAGGAGGAGGAGGAGGAAGAGCAACAACACACATACAGACATTAGTCACTGAAGATTACCTCATGGGGCTAGATGCAAACCAAAAGACACCCCTCTTTCCCCTACCCCCTTCCCTTTTATCCATCTCATCCCTCTCTAACTACCCTCCCCTTCCCTCCTCCCTCCACCTGCTCCTTTACACCCTCCCCTACCCCTCTCCTCTCTTTAATCCTCCTTACCCCTTCCCCTCTACTCTACCCCCCCCCCCATAGTTCGTGACGACTCAGCAGGCATCAGATTAAACAACTTTCCCCTTCACTGATATGACCAAAGACACCAGGTATCAAAACAGTGCTAAGCCACGCCACGCTATATGGACTGCAACCACTACCTGACCCTACATCTCGATGGTCCTTCCTGCCCCTTGTTCACCCTCCCGTTACCCCTCACAACACTTCCTCGGGCCCTAGGAGATCGTCTTGTGGTCTCCTATACCTACAACAGTCTCCATCAAATCACTGATAGCCGTCTATATGTACCCTGTTATGTCTCTGTGGCTGGGGGGGAGGGGGAGGAGAGACAGGGGTTGTATTGGCTAGTGTGTGAGAGAGAGAGAGAGAGAGAGAGAGAGAGAGAGAGAGAGAGAGAGAGAGAGAGAGAGATCAAGTAACTACACAAGACTTCTCACCTGTAGCTTGAGCTGGGAGGGAGGGACGAGGCAGGGTAATGAACACGATACCTGCCCTTAATGACCTCCCAGGTGACTCATCATACCCCCCATCATCACCCTCACCCACACAGTACCTGACCTGTAGCGTACAAGGGTGTGGAAGAATGGTGAATAATGAACACCTAGAATGAAAGGAGGGAAGGAAAAGGGAAGAGAATCAAGGAAGTAGCAAAGAGAGAGAGAGAGAGAGAGAGGAGAGAGAGAGGAAGAAAGAGTTGAAAGAAGCAGGAGAAGATAAGAAACAACACCTAGATAGTGACCAGGAGAGGGTGGTGTGGTGGTGTGGTGGTGGTGTGGTGGTAATGGTGTGGCAGTGTGGTAGTGTGGTGGTGTGATAGTGTGGCAGTGTGATAACAGTATGATAACACAACAAAAGCATAAATAACACCAACCTGATAAGCAAAATATATATCAACTGAATTATCAAAGAGGAAGGTGGAAAGAGAAGGGAAGGAAAGAAGAAGAGAGGTAAGGAGGGGGAGGAAGGAAGGAAGAGAAGAGGAAGGGCGGGAGGAGGGAGAGTGAAGGGAGAGAGGTGGATGAAGAAGGAGGGGATGAAGGAGGGAGAAGGGAAGAGAGAGGAGGAGAAAGGAGGAAGGGAAGGAGGGAGGGGGAAGG
Source organism: Homarus americanus (assembly GCF_018991925.1). Classification (NCBI taxonomy): domain Eukaryota; kingdom Metazoa; phylum Arthropoda; class Malacostraca; order Decapoda; family Nephropidae; genus Homarus; species Homarus americanus. The sequence goes on along the minus strand of NW_024731191.1, from coordinate 50,637 downwards.
GGAGGAGTGGATGAAGAAGGAGGGGTGAAGGAGGAGAAGGAAAGAGAGAGGAGGAAAGGGAAAAGGAAGGAAGAAGGAAGGGAGGAAGAAGGGAGGAGGGTAGGGATGGAGGCGAGGAATTTATACCGATAACATTTTTCATTATAATCAAGTCATATTTCTCGGGAGCTAAGAGACGCCCCGTGGTTGGTCAAGGCCTGCTTAAGCCGCCAGTCGTAAAAGATGGGTATTAACATTGTGTGTGTGTGTGTGTGTGTGTGTTTTACAGGAGCTACAATACACAAGACAAATCACGTATGTCACACTTGCTACACACCTGTCAAACACCGCTACACAACACCTACACACCTGCTACACACCCGCTACACACCCGCTACAGACGACTAACGGCAATAAATATAAGCCGAGTCGTGTTTTTCTCCCGCTGCCGACGGTCGCTGTGTTAGACCAGGCGGGAGGTGGAGATAACGAGAGAGAGAGAGAGAGAGAGAGAGAGAGAGAGAGAGAGAGACTGCATTGACGTAGCAAAAAAAGAAGAAAATGAGAGACTTAGCAAGAGAAGAAGGAAGAGAAAAAAAAGAGATATGTTGGGAGATAACTGAGAGGAGGCAAAAAAGTGTGAGACAGAAAGATAAACTCATTCATTCTCCTTCCTTCCCTCCCTCTCTTTCCTTCCTTTTCCTTCCCTCTCCCCCTTCCTCTTTCCCCATACACCACACACAGATCCCCATTCCCCACTCCTACTCACCACCATCCCACCCTCAACCTCCCACCACCACCTTCCTCATCTCCCCCAAAAAATCCTCACCACTCCCAGCACACCCCCTCCCCCAACACCCTCCTGTCTCCCCACCCATACCCCCACCCACACTCCCACCCACATTCCCACCCCCCCACCCCAACACCCATAAACCCCCACAGTAGCCAGGACAGAAACAACCTCAGCCTTCCTTAAGAGTTCAGTAATTAGGTAATGTTGTTAGGAGCTTCTCGTGTACCTGCTCGCACACCTTGACTCCTGCCGGCGACGGTGAAGGCGAGATGGGCATATTTCCTTCGCCTTTCGTGGAGACTCTCTTAAGTTTATTGCGAGGATGAGGCAGGTGGGAGAGGTGAGGTTGGGGAGTTGAGGAGGTAGGAGGCTGGGGAGATAAGGGGGATGGGGTGATTAGGGGAGGTGAGATGGTGGGGTGAGGAAGGGGTTAGGATGGTGAGGGATGATGGAGGTGAGGAGGTGGTAGTGAGGAGGGTGGGTGGGAGGTTAGAGGTCAGAAGGTGGGATGTGGTGCAGAAAGTAGTGAAGGAAGTATATAGGTGAGTAAGTCAGGTCAGGTCAGGTCATAAGGTCAGGATAAGTTAATTTAGACTAAATTTGATCATGTTAGGTCAGTTCGGATTATGTTAGGTTAGATTAGGATAGGTTAAGTTAGGTTTGATTAGGATAGGTTAAGTTAAGTTAGGTTAGGTTAGGTTAGGATAGTTTAGGTTAAACCAAGAGAGCCTAAGTTAGGGAAAGTCAGGTCAGGTTAGGTCAGGTCGGCTCAGCTATCCCGTCAGAATATCACAACATTATCCTCCGGCTAAAACACAAAGTCATGTCACTTGAAATAATTGTATTTTTCTCAGCAGTGTTTCACCTCTGACCTTTGACTCCTGCTGTGTTACAGGAAGGAAAAGTTACATAATTCCACTGCCGTCTGTCGTGTTGTGTTGTGTCGTGTTGTGTCGTGTTGTTTTATTGTTGCGTTGTGTTGTATTCTATTGTGTCTTATAGTGTTGTATCGAATAGTGTCGTGTCGTGTTGTGTGTGGCGACCTGTGGTGTAATGGTCAGCATCCTCGCCTCGCAAGCGAGCGGACCAGGGTTCGATCCCCGAGGAGGGTGAAACTATGGGCAAGTTTCTTCACGCCATTTGCCTCTGTCTACCCAGCAGTAATTGGGAACCTGGAAATCGATTTGCGGTTCGTATTCCGAGGTAATGATTAGCCAGTGCAGATGGCGAGTTGTCCGGTCTTCTCGGACTATTCCTTGACACTGGATCATGCAGCTCGTTAACTCAGGGTGTGGTTGTTGTGTTGGCAACAGATTCTACACCTTAAACAAATTCACGCCAAGGTGGCCCTTGGGCCGGCCATCCTCGTTACACGAGGGGCAGCCATTAATATATTTATGTGTTGTGTTGTTGTGTCGTGGTGGGTCAGGCACTCCACACGCCAGCCTCATTAAATAAAACAGAAGGAAAAGTGTGCACAAAAATAATGTGTTTTTGTGATGTTTGACCTTGACCTATGATGCTGACGGGTCTTTGAGTGTGTACTTAACCTTACCTTACCTAACCTTACCTAAACCTAACCTAACCTAACCAAACCGGTATTATTTCACCATACTCACCAACCTAACTAGGAGGGGAACGAGGGAGTGGGGGAGCACCCATGACTTTAACTGCCATTGTTGACTGAGTGTCTGATGGCGGCCACCTTCCCTTCCTCTCTACCCTCCTCCCCCACCCTCCTCGCTTACACAACTCAAGTGTCAACATTATGAGTTGATTTAACGATATGGACGACTCTGTGTGTGTGTGTGTGTGTGTGTTATATCAGCAGTGAGAGACAGACTGACAGTTTAACAGTTAACTGGAGTAATTAGCGAGAGACTGTGCAACTGGGTGGTCAGACTAACACCACTAACAGCCGTACACACACTCACACAACTTCACCGCCACACAGCCCTGTAGAAATAAAAAAAAATCAAGTCTTGCTCCCCGGCCATAAAACGAGTGGGTTGTGATGGATGAGTTGTGATGGATGAGTTGTGATGGATAAGTTGTGATGGATGAGTTGTGATGGATGAGTTGTGATGGATGAGTTGTGATGATAAGTTGTGATGGATGAGTTGTGATGGATGAGTTGTGATGGATGAGCTGTGATGGATAAGTTGTGATGGATAAGTTGTGATGGATGAGTTGTGATGGATGAGTTTATGGATGAGTTGTGATGATGAGTTGTGATGGATAAGTTGTGATGGATGAGTTGTGATGGATGAGTTGGATGATGAGTTGATGGATGAGCTGTGATGGATGAGTTGTGATGGATGAGTTGTGATGGATGAGTTGTGATGGATGAGTTGTGATGGATGAGTTGTGATGGATGAGCTGTGATGGATGAGCTGTGATGGATGAGTTGTGATGGATGAGTTGTGATGGATGAGTTGTGATGGATGAGTTGGGATTGATGAGTTGTGATGGATGGATGAGTTGTGATGGATGAGTTGTGATGGATGGCTTGTGATGGATAAGTTGTGATGGTGCTATGGATGAGTTGTATGGATGAGTTGATATGGATGATGATGGTGAGTTGTGATGGATGAGCTGTGATGGATGAGCTGTGATGGATGAGTTGTGATGGATGAGTTGTGATGGATGAGTTGTGATGGATGAGCCGATGGATGAGTTGTGATGGATGAGTTGGATGGATGAGTTGTGATGGATGAGTTGTGATGGATGAGCTGTGATGGATGAGTTGTGATGGATGAGTTGTGATAGATGAGTTGTGATGGATGAGTTGGGATTGATGAGTTGTGATGGATGGATGAGTTGTGATGATGAGTGATGGATGGCTGTGATGATGTTGATTGTTTGTTGCGATGGATGAGTTGATGGATGAGCTGTGATGATGAGTGATGGATGAGTTGATGGATGAGTTGGATGGATGAGTTGTGATGGATGAGCCGTGATGGATGAGTTGTGATGGATGAGTTGTGATGGATGAGTTAGATGGATGAGCTGTGATGGATGAGCTGTGATGGATGAGTTGTGATGGATGAGTTGTGATGGATGAGTTGTGATGGATGAGTTGGATATGAGTGATGGATGAGTTGTGATGGATGAGTTGTGATGGATGAGCTGTGATGGATGAGTTGTGATGGATGAGTTGTGATGGATGAGCTGTGATGGATGAGTTGTGATGGATGAGTTGTGATGGATGAATTGCACTAAATGAAAAAAGAACAATAATAAATAAATAAATAAGAGGAATAAAAAAAAAAAAAAAAAATGATAATAATAATAATAATAATAATAATAATAATAATAATAATAATAATAATAATAATAATAATACTCATCTTCATCGCCTTCTTCAGTAGCCTACGAGGGTCACCACCACCACCACCCACTACACAACAGCAGCTTCCAGAGACGACCAGAACAGACGCTGGGTAGACTCGGCAGCCAATATCCATGAGAGGTGAGGAAATAAGATCAGGATCGAAGCATTCTCATGACCCCTCCTGCTCTCCCTTCCCCTCTCCCCTGCCCTCCTCGTTCTCCTCCTCTCCCCACCCCCACATTGCTTACCAAGGCTTCAAAACAAAGGGAAAGGTAAAAAAGGGGTAAATTAACTACCGGAGTTGATTAAGACCACTTACCAAGCTGATGGAGGCGAGGCAGTGTTAAGCCGGCAACAATACTACAGGAGAGGTCTTTTAAACAGATGAGAGAGAGAGAGAGAGAGAGAGAGAGAGAGAATAATAGACAGAGAACAAGGGAGAGACATAGAGAAACAAAGAGAAATAGAGAGAGAGAGAGAGAGAAAGAGGATTCCCCAACAGGCACCAATCACAGGTAATACATCCAGGTAATCACTCTCACGGCCGGGCTCTTTATACTAACAAGATGGCCGCGATCTCACCTCCGCAATACAACACAATATATATTTTTTTTCACAATACACATACATATATATACACACTAATTATATCTACAGTGTATACATTAATTGCACCTATACACACCTTCTTATACCTATATATATATATATTAATTAACTCTAAATTAATACAAGATTTTAAAAGACAAGATTTATTATGTAAAATGCTCGTATATAGCTATTCAGATTATTACACACACACACACACACACACACACACACACACACACACACACACACACACACACACACACACACACACACACACACACCACACACACACACACACACACACACACATACAGAACAAACTATTGTCTCATAAACAAACAGTCCTTGACAAACATGGAAAACATACGAGAGTGTTTTAATGGCCTAGAGATTTCGATGTTGTCTAAACACACACACACGCACACACACACACACACACACACACACACACACACACACACACACACACACACACACACACACACACACACACACACACACTAATTTGAAATCAACAAATAAGTTTTTAAGTCTACAAAAAATATATTGAGTTTTATTGTTTTATTTATTCTCACCTCTGTTCAGGTGTTTGTAGCCGCCCCAACCACCGCCCCTGCCCGCCCCTGCCCTGCCCCTGCCCCACCGCCCCCTGCCCTGCCCCTCCACCAGAAAGCACCCAGCACGTGGAAAATCTTGTAGTGGTAGGAGTGGAAGGGAGGGAGGTGGAGAAAGAGTGAGAAGAAGGGAGAGGAAGATAAAAAGAATAGAGGGGGAAGAGAAGGAGGAAGTGTGAGAGGAAAAGAGATGTAAAGGGGAAGAAAATAAGAGAGAGAGAGAGAGAGAGAGAGAGAGGATTTAAATTGTACGGATAAATTCACCCACATTTAATTTACTCGAGCCAGACAGATAAAAAAAGAGAGAGAGACAAAGAGACAGGGAGAGAGAGAGACAAGGACAGAGACAGACAGACAGAGAAAGAGAGAGATAGACAGAGAGTGGAGACACAAAGGAGACAGTAAGTCACTTGAGACGTCAGATAAGCGGCACCTCTCACCACCACCCACACTGTCATCCATTGTTCCTCTCTCCTCCTCCTCTTCCTCCTCATACCCCCATCCTCCTCCTCATATCCTCTTCTTGCTTCTCCTCCTTATATCTTCCTCCTCTCCCTCACATCCTGCTCCTGCAAGTTCTGGGAGGTAACATTACTCCACATCTCTCTCTCTCTCTCTCTCTCTCTCTCTATCTATCTCCTCACCCCACCACCTCTTCCCCCTCCCTCTCATCCCTCAACCTTTCTCTTGTCCTTCGCCCCATTCCCTTCTCCTCGCCCCGCCCCTCTCCTCGTCACTCTCCCTGCCTGCCCCTCCTTCTCCCTTCCTTCCCTGACTCCCCCACCCCCACCCACACACAACCTCGCCCCTACACAATTGGCCATTTGTATTTATTTAATGTTGGATAGCCCGACACCCTTCAGTGGGCAGAGGGGAACTACGCTAAGGATTATCTCCTGGCTATATGTCGCAGCCTCCGACCACGATCTCCTCTCCCTCCTCCTCCTCACACCTCACCTCTACGACCATTTCTTCCTCCTCCTCCCTCCTCCTCCTCCTCCTCCTCCTCACACACCGGGTGAGAAAAATATCCCAAGTATTTAAATGGTTATCTAATGGTGCGGAGACAATCCTCACTGGGACAGCTGCCACCACCAGCCGCTAGCCGCCACTGCCACTAGCCACCACTAGCTATCATCAGCCGCCAACAGTCACCACCACACCCGCCACTAGCCCGTGAGAGAGAGAGAGAGAGAGAGAGAGAGAGAGAGAGAGAGAGAGAGAGAGGAGGGTGCACTGAGAGGGTCATGGGGACGATCTACATTATTATCGAGAGTTTTAGCATGTCGCCAAGGTGTGGAAGGGGAGGGAGGGAAGGAGGGAGGGAGAAGGGAGGAAAGAGAGAAAGGAGGGAAGAAGGGAAGAAAGGAAGGTCAATTCCCAGGGAAGGAGGGAGAGAGGAAGGATAGAAGGTGAAGGAGGGAAGGAGGGGAGAGGAAGGGAGAAGGTGAAGAAGGGAAGGAGGTAGGATAATTCAGCGAGAAAGAGAAAAGACTGGGATAAAATGAGAGAAGATAAGGACGGAGAGAAAATGGGATAAATGAGGTCCAATGAACAAAGAAAGAACAGGAAGTGGAGAGAGAGAGAGAGAGAGAGAGAGAGAGAGAGAGAGAGAGAGAGAGAGGAAGAAGGGAGGAATGATGATAAATATAACTTACGAAAGAAAGAGATAGTGAGAGACAAACACACACACACAGGTAAGGAGAGACAGCAGCACTAGGAGGAGGAGGAAGTCAGCCAGCACAGGTAAGTACAGCACATTAGCAGATTAGAGGAGGAAATGAACAGGTAAATCAGCTAGAGGCGTGATTGGTGGTGGCGCTGAGGTTAATCACGTGAAGGAGTTCCTGAAGTCAACTCTGAAATTGCATTAAATCACGCATCGTTGGAACACTCTCTCTCTCTCTCTCTCTCTCTTCATCCGCCACCATCTTCCAGGAGTCTTTTAAAAAATAGTTTGAATTTTATTTATTTATTTACTTTTTTTTTTTACTTATTTGTGATGTGTGGGATTTTGTTATTGTTTATAGATAATGTTGTTTAATGCTTGACTTTTATTTGATGATTTAAAAAGATGAAATATACATACATGCAGACAGACGTACACACACACACACACACACACACACACACACACACACATGACCAACCACATTTCCATAGTATAGTACAGACGCCTCACAACAAGAGAGTATGCAAATGAGACTGACCCACCACACCTCACCCACCCCAACCCACTTCACCCCACCCCATCCTCTATTCTCACCCACATTCCCAAAAACCCATTCTCACCCTCCATCCCATCATCCCCACCGCCTATCCCATTAACATCCCCATCCCCATAAAATAGTGAGTGGTTCGCCATAAGACCTCCATGAGAACCAGAGAACCACTGAACCTGTAGACTTGGGTGGGGGTGCGGTTCAGGAACTGGCTATTGGTGAGTATGCAAATAAGGTGACCTTCCTTTCCTTTCCTTCCTTCCTTCCTTCCTTCCCACCAGCCAACCAAACCATCTATCCGCCCACACCCTCTTTTCTTCCTTCTTTCCCTTTTCTTCTCCTCCTCCTCCTCTTCTTCTTTTTCCACTCCTTCTCCTTATCCCACTTCCTTCCCATCCTTCCTCTTACCTTCCCATCCTCTCCCTTATACCCCTCACTTCAAATCCTGTCCCTCACGTCCTCCTCCCGCCCTCTCCCCACCTCCCTCCTCTCACCTCCTCCTCCCCTTTAACCTCTCCACCTCCCCCTCACCCTCTCCTCCATCTAACCCTCCCATTTCTCCCTTCACCAACTCACTGTCCTCCTTCCTCCCCGGGGCTGGACTCATCATCTCCCCCCGACAGTAAACTCATCACAAACATTCATCTCCAATCAGAGGCCAATTCGTTAATCCTGGTCGGTACACATGATGCTGCCGACGTTCTCCCGTTACGGCCAGCTGGGAGGGAGGCGAGGGAAGAAAGGAGGGAGGAAGACAGAGGGAAAGAGAGGAGGAAGGAAGATAAGAAGAGAAAAATGAAGAGGAGAAGAGATAGTGGAGAGGAAGAAGAAGAGAAGGAAGAGGAGTTAGGGGGGAAAAATGAAAGAAGGGAATTAGAAAAATAAGGAATAAAGTAAGGAAGTAAGATCAGAAAACAAGAAAAGTGACAAGAATAGGAAAATATGAGAAAAAAGGAGAAGGGAAGAGAAAGCAAAAGAAGAGATAGAAAGAGAAAAGAAAGTGAAGAGAAAGGGGTAAGCACGATAAATGTGATAATGGAGAGAAAGTAGAAGGAGAAGACAGAGGGATAATCAGGAGATATAAGAGACAGAAGCAATAAATGAGAGAGAGAGAAGGTTACGAGCCAAGGAAAGGAAGGGAGGAAGGAAGAGGAGGAGGAGGAGGAGGGTAACAGGGTAATAAAAGTGGAAGAACAGGAAAAAGGCGGAGAAAGAAGAGAAAGAGGAGATGGGAAACAGCTTGATAAGAGGTGGAAGAAGAGGTAAATGAAGAGGGGGGGAGAAGGAGGGGAGGATGACGAGGAGGAGGAGAAGGACGAGAAGGATGAGGAGGAGGAGGAGGAGGGGAGAAGAGGAGAAGAAGAAGAGAAGAAGGAGGAGAAGGAAGAGGTAATGATGGGCAGAAGCTTGATAAAAAAAATGGAAGATGATAAAGATGAAAGAAGACAGACAGACAGACAGACAGACAGACAGACAGACACACAGACAGACAGACAGACAGACCCTCTCACACCCACTAAATTTTTACCTTACTAAAAGGTTTATCTCACCTTCTCCTACTCTCTCTCTCTCTCTCTCTCTCTCTCTCTCTCATTTCCACAACGGACACACACACACACACACACACACACACACACACCCTAAGAAAGGACACGTGACCGTCACATTAATATTCCACAATTCAAAAAAAATCATGTTTATTCAACAATGGCCTCAATCTTTATCTATTTGCTGAGTAAATTGGAACAGGATCCTTAAAGAAGATATTACGGGCGTCTATCATAGGATGGGAGGGGGTGGGCGGGGGAAGGGGCGTGGGGGAGGGGTGGGGGGAGGGCAGGGTGAAGAGGGAGATGGTACTCTAGCCTCTGGGAGGACTACACCCTATTGTACTAACTCGCTGAGGAAGAGAAAGGGGTGAGGAGGGGCCTACTGAGAGAGAGAGAGAGAGAGAAGAGCCTACTGAGAGAGGAGAGAGAGAGGGAGACAAAGAGAGAGAGAGGGGGTGAGCCCACTAAGCACTGAGGAGACAGAGAGAAGAAAAAAAAAACGAAAAAAATTACAAAAAAATAACAACAACAACAACAAAATACCCAAGAATGAGAATAATAATAATAATAAGAAAAAGAATAAGAAGAAGAAGAAAAGGAAAAACCACCCACGATAAACAAAACCAGAGGGAATATGTGATAAAGATAGCAAGGGAAAACGTCAAGCAATATAGGGTGATATTTTCCCCTAGACGTCTGTGTTAGGGGAAAAAAATATCACGTGAGGCGGGGGAAAAATACAAGCAGGGTTGAGCCAATATTCCCCCCTCCCCTATAACCCTGATCCCCGCCCACCCTGATGCTAGGGAGGAAAAATAGGGAAGAATTTGCGATATGGGGAGAGTTATGGACGAGTGTGAATTGTGTTGGAGACAGAGAAGGAGAAGGGAGGAGGAATGAAGGGGGAAGGAGAAGGGAGGAGGAATGGAAGGGGGGAAGGAGAAGGGAGGAGAAATGGAAAGGGGAAGGAGAAGGGAGGAGGAATGGAAGGGGGGAAGGAGAAGGGAGGAGGAATGGAAGGGAGAAGGGAGGAGGAATGGAAGGGGTGGAAGGAGAAAGGAGGAGGAATGGAAGGGGGGAAGGAGAAGGAGGAGGAATGGAAGGGGGGGAAGGAGAAGGAGGAGGAATGGAAGGGGAAGGAGAAGGGAGGAGGAATGAAAGGGGGAAGGAGAAGGGGAGGAGGAATGAAGGGGAAGGAGAAGGAGGAGGAATGAAAGGGGGAAGGAGAAGGAGGAGGAATGGAAGGGGGAAGGAGAAGGGAGAGGAAGGAAGGGGGGAAGGAGAAGGAGGAGGAATGGAAGGGGAAGGAGAAGGAGGAGGAATGGAAGGGGGGAAGGAGAAAGGAGGAGGAAGGAAGGGGGAAGGAGAAGGAGGAGGAATGGAAGGGGGAAGGAGAAGGGAGGAGGAATGGAAGGGGAAGGGAAGGGAGGATGAATGGAAAGGGGAAGGAGAAGGGAGGAGGAATGGAAGGGGGAAGGAGAAGGGAGGGGAATGGAAGGGGGAAGGAGAAAGGAGGAGGAATGAAGGAGGAAAAGGGAAGGAGGGAGAGAATGATAGAAAGATAGAGATGGGAAGAGGAGGGAAAAACATGGATAAATGGAGAGAAGAAGAAGAGGGGAAGAATAATGGGAGGAGATGGGGAAAAGGGGGATAATGATAAAAAACGGTGGATGCAGAAGGAAGGGAGAAATGACGAACTGACCGACTGACTGACTGACTGACTGACTGACTATAAGTAGTAATCTAACCTAACCTAACCAAACCAAACCTAACCTAACCAAGAGTCGAGAAGCACAAGAAAGACAAGAAGAAGAAGAAGAAGAAGAAGAAGAAGAAGAAGAAGAAGAAGAAGAAGAAGAAGAATAAGAAAGAACAAAGTACTAAATTAAGAAAATTGACAGAGGCTAAGAGAGAGGGGGTGGAAGTTGTAATGACAGTTCTGAAACTCGACCCAGCCGACCTTTCTCCGAGTTAAAACCGCACAATGTCAGGAAAAACTTATTACGAGAAATGATTGGTCCATGGAAGGTGGTACGGTGCTCTGAGTTATAGGGGGACCGGGTGGGGGGGTAGATGGGGGGTAGGTGGGAAGGGTGGTGAGGGAGGAAGGTGTGTGTGTATGTGTGTGTGTGTGTAATGGGGTTGGTATTCAAATTATTTTATATACTGAATGTACATCGTGTGTAAATATGTACGCATAAATACATATTAATCCCAACACAGACACACACACACACACACACACACACACACACACACACACACACACACACACACACACACACACCACACTACACCAACAACGCGTCAGGAACGTCCATCTCACCTGAAAAAAAAAAAATCACTTTAACATGATATAAAATTCTGACCAAATAAAATACATCAAAATAAAACACAAAAATAAACAATAAAACACAAAAATAAACAAAAACACAAAAACCAAAATAAAACAAAAATAAAACAAAAAATAAAACCAAAATAAAACATCAAAATAAAACACAGTAAAATAAAACTCATATTTTCAGGAAGTAATGATAAGGTAACTAATGACTAACCACAAACACGACACCTTTAATTCAGGTCTAATTAGCACCTGTACGTATTTACATATATTTATTAACACCTGACTAACACAGACACGCCTAATACCTTTATGTATACTAATTAACCCTAACCACATTATACTACACAAACAAACAAACAAACAAACAGAAATTAAACATTGACTGAGATACATATTACTACAACACACACACACACACACACACACACACAACACACACACACACACACACACACACACACACACACACACAACCAACATTCCACAAAAACGTCCATACATATATATCCTCCTCCTCCTCCTCTCTCTTCCCTCTTCTTCCTCCTCCTCCTCCTGTATCTTCCCTCCTTTCCTCCCTCTTCCTTCCTCCTCCCTCACACGCAACATTATACCATGAATCAGCTGGTCTCAGTAGTCAACAAACCTCAGCAAACGTTTACACCATTACCCACTACCAAACGTTTACCATCACTCACTACCAAACGTTTACTATCACCCACTACCAAACGTTTGCTACACCATCACCACTACCAAACGTTTGCTACACCATCACCCACTACCAAACGTTTACACCATCACCCACTACCAAACGTTTACACCATCACCCACTACCAAACGTTTGCTACACCATCACCCACTACCAAACGTTTGCTACACCATCATCCACCAAACGTTTACACTTCACCACTACCAAACGTTTACTCATCACCCTACCAAACGTTTCATCACCCACTACCAAACGTTTGCTACACCATCACCCACTACCAAACGTTTGCTACACCATCACCCACTACCAAACGTTTGCTACACCATCACAACACCAACATAAATATATTTCTCAGTTCATTTAAATATTTGTATATACATATAAACTACTTCCTTACCTCATATACAGTATATATACATTCCCGTGATTCATGGCTCATATATATAAATCTCAATGATCCGTAAGTCGTGTTTATAAATTACACTGATATCTCGGGAGCCAGTGTCGGGGGAGGTCACATATATAAATTTCCTCGATTATTCATATAAATTCATCTGATTTGTATATAAATTATCTTCATCTCTAGTTTATTTATATATATATATATATATTCTTCCCTCCTTGAATATTTAGACGTTTTATAATATAGTAAGCCTTATATACTGAAGACATAATTACTATAGAGATTTATATAGTGACAATCATTTGCTATATAGTGTTATAGCTTCTGGTGAATGTTATAATATATACACCTGTGACATTTATAGTTTTAGTTGAATATATCTTGGGGTTATGTTATTGTTGTTGTTGTTGTTATGGTTGTTGTTGTTGTTATGGTTGTTGTTGTTGTTGTTTTAAATTGTTATTGTTGTTATTATTGTTATTGTTGTTATTATGGTTGTTGTTGTTATTATGGTTGTTGTTGTTATTATGGTTGTTGTTGTTATTATGGTTGTTGTTGTTATTATGGTTGTTGTTGTTATTATGGTTGTTGTTGTTATTATGGTTGTTGTTGTTGTTGTTCTTGCTGTTGTTGTGGTCTTTGTGACAATATCCTCAGGTAAAGATCATCTACCTCTGTAAACCTTAACAATGTACCAATGTTTTCAACAATATCAGTGTACCTTGTAAACTCAGGCAGAACAACAATGTATCAATAGTTTAAAGGTAATATCAGTCTAGCGAGGCACACAAGAGGGGGCGAGAAGGGGGGGGCGGGGGAGGAGGGAAGGGGAGAGAGGGAGGAGGCGTAACTGTGTGATTATTGAAGGTGTGCGTGGCGTCCTCAGACCTATCAGGATCTTATTGATATAAGCGTTCGGCTAAAGTCGTCTCCAATCTGACTATGCTTTACTACGAACGTACACACAGCGAGAGCGATGCATACGATGGATAGACATACAGGTGGTGGGGGTTGGTGGAGGAGGAAATCGACGTATAGCGGGGAGGGAGAGGAAATCAACGTATAGTGGGGAGGGAGAGAAATCGACGTATAGTAGGGAAAGGGAAAATCGGCAGTATAGTGGGGGAGGAGAGGAAATCGACGTATAGTGGGGAGGAGAGAAATCGACGTATAGTGCGGAAGGAGAAATCGACGTATAGTGGGAGAGGAGAGGGAATCGACAGGTGAAGGGAAATCGACGTATAGAGGGAGGGGAAGGAAATCGACGTATGGTGGGGAGGGAAGGGAAATCGACGTATAGCGGGGAGGAGAAATGACGTATGAGCGGGAGAGGAATCGACGTATAGTGGGAAGGGGAGGGAAATCGACGTATGGTGGGGAGGGAGAGGAAATCGACGTATAGCGGGAGGGAGAAATCGACATGTGCAGGGGAGAGGGGAAATCGACGTATAGTGGGGAAGGGAGAGGGAAATCGACGTATAGTGGGGAGAGGGGAAATCGACGTATAGTGGGGAGGGAGAGGAAATCGACGTATAGTGGGGGAGGGGAGAGGAAATCGACGTATAGTGGGGAGGAGAGAAATCGACGTATAGTGGGGAGGGAGAGGGAATCGACGTATAGTGGGGAGGGAGAGGAAATCGACGTATAGTGGGGAGGGAAATCGACGTATAGTGGGGAGGGAGAGGGAAATCGACGTATAGTGGGGGAGGGGGGAAATCGACGTATAGTGGGGAGGGGAGAGGAAATCGACGTATATAGTGGGGAGGGAGAGGAAATCGACGTATTGCGGGGGTCGACGTATAGTGAGGGAGGAAAACGACGTAAAGCGGATGACTTGAGAAGCGAATCGACGTACATGTGAGTAGAAGATGAGGAATCACACACACACACACACACACACACACACACAACACAACACACACACACACACACACACGCATCAGCTATGTTGAGATAAAGAAAAACAATCAAAACAGCATAGAAAGAGGAGGAAGGAACGAAGGAAGGAAGAAAAGGAAGTGGAGACAGGAAGAGGAGAAGGGAGGAGGAGAGAAAGAAGGGGATGGCAATAGAAAGGAAAGAGAGATTGAGAGGGGGGGGGAAGAGGAGGAGGAGAACGGGAGAAAGAAGGAAGGAGGAGAAGAGATGACACAACGGGGAAGATGAGAAACAGAGGAAGAGGTGAGCGTGACAAGAACAACAACAACATAACAAAACAAGATGAACAAAAGCAAATAAATGAAGAACAACAACAACAGGAAGAAGGAGAAAGAAAAGAAGAAATAAAAAGAAAAAGGAAGAAATGGGGTAGGAAAGGAAGAAAGGAAGAAGGAAGAAAAGAAGGCGATAGAAAAGAAGGAGTAAGAAGAGAGCACATAATAAAGAGGAAGCGAGGCTGCAATAGAGCAAGTTGCAGACATTGGACTCAGTATTGCAGGGACTGTGGTGCTTGCCACGGTAATGGTTTTTTAACATGTTTCCATGGATTCTTTCCCCAGGCCGCAGAGAGAGAAAGAGAGAGATTCTTCCCTTTCCCTCCTTCCTTCCCCCTCCATCCTCCTTCCTTCCACCCTCCATCCCTCCTTCTCACCCTCCTTCCGTCCTCCACCCTCCTTCCGCCCTCCTCCCTCCACCCCTCTCTCTACCCTCCATCCTTCCCTCCATACCTCCATCCAACGTTCCCTCCATCACAAAAAACATTCCTCCTTCCTCCTCTCCTCCCTCCATCCATCCAACCTCCTCAGCCCCTCGCCTATCCACCAGCCCTGTCCATTTACCCATCCGTCCGTCCGCGTCCAAACTGCTCCTACCCTGCTGACCAAGCGTGTTCTTACTGACGACGGGGGAGGGAGGAGGAGGGAGGGGAGAGTGAGGAGGGAGAGGGAGGAGGAAGATATACAGAATGAGGGAGAAAGAGAGAACATAAAGTGAAGAATTAGGCAGTATTACGAGAGTGACTGTGTCCGATATTTGTGTTATGAGTGGATTCAAGGAGAAAGGAGGAGAGAAAGAGGAGGAAGAAGAAGGAGGAGGAGAAGAAGAGGAGGAGGAAAAGAGGGGTGGGAGGAAGGGCAAAGAGAAGGAGAAAGGAGGGAGGAGAGGAGAGGAGAGGAGAGGAAATGAAAAAGGAAAAAAAGGAGAGGAGAGGAGAGGGAGGAAGAGGGTAACAAAAGAAGAGGAAGATTGAGAGAAACAGAAAGGGAGAAAGAAAACTGGATAAAGATGAATAAAAATGGAAGGGAGGTTTGGGGTGAAATGGGAGACATAATAAGAAGAATAAAGATAGTGGAGGTATAAAGAAGGAACAGGGAGATGGTAAGGGTTGAAGGTAGAGAGAGAGAGAGAGAGAGAGAGAGAGAGAGAGAGAGAGAGAGAGAGAGAGAGAGAGAGAGAGAGAGAGAGAGAGAGAGAGAGAGAGAGAGGCCAGGAGGGAAGGAGGGAGAGACACTGACCTGCAAGAGACACACAGACAGACAGACAGACAAGAGGAGAGAAAGATGGAAGACTGACTCACCAGACACACACTCACAGCACACACCACAGACACACACTCACCGACACACTCACCAGACACACACTCACAGACACACACACACTCACCAAGACACACACTCACCAGACACACTCACCAGGACCACACCAGACACACACCTCACAGACACACACTACACACCTCACGAACACACTCACAGACACACTCACCAGACACACACACTCACCAGACACACACCTCACCAGACACACACTCCACCACACACACACTCACAGACACACTCACAGACACACACTCACAGACACACTCACCAGACACACACTCACACACACCTCACAGACACACTCACAAGACACACACTCACCCCAGACACACAGACACCTCACAGACACACACACTCACACACTCACCAGACACACACTCACCAGACACACACACTCACAGACACACTCACCACACACACACACCTACCACACACACTCACAGACACACACTCACCAGACACACACTCACCACACACTCACAGACACACACTCACCAGACACACTCACAGACACACCCACCACAACACACACACTCACAGACACACACTCACCAGACACACTCACAGAAAACACACCAGACACACACTCACAGACACACACTCACCACACACACACACACACACACCCACACACTCATTAATTATTCGTTAAGATCATCAACTTTTCCTTATAAAAGAATTATGTAACTAATTAAATCAGAAGAGAGGTGTATAATTAAGTAATAAAAAACACAGGTGTGATAAACTCTACAGACAGACAGACGAGCAGACAGAAGCAGAAACAGACGAACGAAACAGACACAGAACACACACACACAGTCATGGCTAGCGTATAAAAGTACATACATAAAGCACAAAATAAAACCTTTTTCATTACTATTATTATTATTATTACTTTTTTAATTTATTTATATGGATTGAAAATTAATCACCACTACCAACTTATGCACATATACTTATGTGTGTGTGTGTGTGTGTGTGTGTGTGTGTGTGTTGTGTTGTGTGGTGTGTGGTGTGAGGATGCAGTGATAAAGGGAGGAGGGAGATGGAAGTGAGGGGAAGGAGGGGGGGATAAATAAGGTGAGTGGGGAAGAAAGGGAGAGGAAGAGGAAGGGAAGGGGAGGGAGGGAGTGATAAGAGAGTGAGTGAAAGGAAGGGCAGTGACTGGAGGGGAGATACAAGGCGAAAGTGAAGGGAAGGGGAAAGAGGGGAGATCGTCCGGTCGGTGAACCTGGCAGTCTACACACACTGGGCTACTCACCACACCACACCACACCACTCACCCTCACTATTACCACCACCACCCACACCATCACCACTACCACACCACCCACACCATCACTCCCTACTACCACTTCCACCCACTACCACCACTACTACCTCAACACCCTTCCCTCCCTCCCACTCCTTCACCTTCCACCCATCCCTCCACCCACCACCCCACCTTCCTCCACCACCTTCTACCACTCACCCTCCACTCCCACCTTCCCTCCACTTCCCACATCCCACCTCTACCTCCACCCCTCCCTCACTCCCACACCCACCCAACCATCCACCCCACTCCCCCTCCACCCCCCTCACCCTTCCACCTCCTCCTCTCCCTCCCTCCATCCCTCCCACTCCTGTCCCACCACTCCGTCACCTCCCCTCCACCTCCTTCACCCCACCCAACCATCCCCCCCTCCACCCTTCCCTCCCTCCCTCCACCTTCCCTCCCTCCCTCCTCCACCACTCCACTCCCCACATCACCACTCCACCACCCCTCCACCACTCTCTCCACCCTTCCTCCACCCCTCCACCCTCCTCACACTTCCTCCACTCCTCATCCACCACCCCCCTCCACCCTCCACTCACCCCTCCCTCCACCTCCCTCCTCTCCCACTACCCTCCTGAGGACTAACGAGGGATTATCTCAGCGTCGGACCTCCCAATTAACGCCGTCGAGGTTCTGCTTTGACAAGGCCAAGACGACACGAAAACTGCTGAGACGAGAGGTGGGAAGACAGAGGAGGAGGAGGAGGAAGAGGTGTTAGGTAGGCCGGGGGGTGAGGAGGAGAAGGATGGGAGGAAGAGAGGTTAAGGAGGCTGGGGAGGGAGGAGAACGCAAGAAGACGATGAGTAAGAGAGGATGGGAAGACGAGAGTGAGGAGACTAGGAGGAGGAAGAGGAAGGAAGAATGGGAGGAAGAAGGGGTGAAGGAGGCTAGGGAAGGTGGAGGAGGAGGAGGAGAAGGAAAGATGGGAGGAAGAAGGTGAAGGAGGTAGGAAGGAGGAGGAGGCAGGGAGAGAAGGAGAGAGAGGACACCAAGGGGACGAGAGGAAAGTAGGGAGAAGGAGAGGAAAAGATTGGAAGTAAGAGAGAGAGAGAGAGAGAGAGAGAGAGAGAGAGAGAGAGAGAGAGAGAGAGAGAGAAGAAAGAGGAAAGTGAGAAAGACGAATCGCAGAGAAAAGAGGAGGGTGAGATGGAAGAGGGAAGAAGAGGGAGAGATATGGCAGGCAGAAGGGAGGGAAAGAGAGGAAGGAAAGGAGGAGAACGAGAGGAGGGAGATAGGAAATGAATAGAGGGAATGGATAAGTAAGAATGAAAGCAAAGGATAACCACGGGAGGAGGCAGAGAGGGAGATAGGGCAGGAACAGAGATAGAGAAAGTGAGAGGATGAGAGAGAGAGAGAAAGAGGGAGAAATTAAGTGAGAAAGAGAAAGAACTAGAGAGAGAGAAAAAATGGTAAAACAGATATAAATAAAACTCAGTTAAGAAACGTTACAATAATTCAGGGAAAGGTAATGGAGCGAGGGTTATGAGGGAGGGAGAGGGAGAGGGAGAGGGAAAAAGAGGAGGAGAGGAAAAGAAGAGGGCAGGAAAGTGTAGATGATAATTACAAGTACAAATGCACGTACACAAACTCTTACGTACAGGACGATAACAGGCCAATGTTTACTGATTTCTCTCTCTCCACAACGCTCGTGATCTTGCATCGAAGAACACAGACATGAAAAATATCCCGTTTTACGACGCTGAAGGACACTGCCCACACACACACACACACACACACGACACTGTACCTAAAACCCAACAAGGGGAGGGGATGGGAAGATCCAGTTAGTGTGGGAAGATCATAGAGGCGGAATATATGACCTAGCGTGGGAAAAAGCAGAAGTGTGGAGGAAGATAGGAGAAGATGATAAATAGATGAGAATGGTGAGAGAGAGAGAGAGAGAGAGAGAGAGAGAGAGGGGGGAGAAAAAAGAGGGTGGGAAGTGGTAATGTAGAGCCAGTGTGGGAAGGTAACGAGGAGCGTGGGAAAATAAGAGAGACCGTGGGAAGATATGAAGATGCGTGGTAGCGTGGGTGGATATGTGGAGATGTGGGAAAATAAGAGAATGTGGGGAAAATAAGAGAGCGTGGGGAAAATAAGAGAA
This sequence comes from Homarus americanus, assembly GCF_018991925.1. Classification (NCBI taxonomy): domain Eukaryota; kingdom Metazoa; phylum Arthropoda; class Malacostraca; order Decapoda; family Nephropidae; genus Homarus; species Homarus americanus. The sequence goes on along the minus strand of NW_024731191.1, from coordinate 31,146 downwards.
CGTGGGGAAAATAAGAGAACGTGGGAAAATAAGAGAGCGTGGGGAAAATAAGGTAGAGGTGGGAAATAAGGGGGAAAATAAGAGCGTGGGGAAAATAAGAGAGCGGGGGAAAATAAAGAACTGGGGAAAATAAGAGAGAAATAAGGGGGGAAGGGGAAATAGAGGTGGAAAATAAGAGAACGTGGGGAAAATAAGAGAGCGTGGGGAAAATAAGAGAACGTGGGAAAATAAGAGATGGGGAGAAAATAAGAGAGTGGGGAAAATAAGAGGACGTGGGGAAAATAAAAGGAATGTGGGGAAAATAAGAGGGGAAATAAGAGAATTGGGGAAAATAAGAGCGTGGGAAAATAAGAGGACGTGGGAAAATAAGAGAGACGTGGGAAAATAAGAGGCGTGGGAAAATAAGAGAACGTGGGAAATAAGAGGCGTGGGGAAAATAAGAGAAGTGGGGAGAAAATAAGGAGCATTAGGGAAAATAAGAGAACGTGGGAAAATAAGAGAACGTGGGAAATAAAGAGAACATGGGAAATAAGAGAACGTAGGAAAATAAGAGGCGTGGGAAGAGGGTAAGAGGGCGGGAAGAGGTAAGAGGGCGAAGATGAAAAGGGGGGAAGAGGGTAAGGGGCGGGGAAGAGGGTAAGAGGGGGCGGGGGAAGAGGGTAAGAAGGGGCGGGAGGAAGATAGAAAAGAGGGCGGAAGAGGAGTAAGAGGGCGTGGGAAGAGGGGTAAGAGGGCGTAAGAGAGAGGGCGTGGGAAGAGGGTAGAGGCGTGGGAAGAGGGGTAAGAGGGCGTGGGAAGAGGGTAAGAGGGGCGTGGGAGAGGGTAAGAGGGGCGTGGGAAGGTAAGGGGGCGTGGGAAGAGGGTAAGAGGGCGTGGGAAGATGAAAAGAGGCGGGAAGAGGGTAAGGGGGGGAAGAAGAGGGTAGAGGGGCGTGGGAAGAGTAAGAGGGGGGAGATGAAAGAGGGGGGAAGAGGAAGAGGGTGGGAAGAGGGTAAGAGGGCGGGGAAGAGGGTAGAGGGCGTGGGAAGAAAAAGGGGGCGGGAAGATGAAAAGAGGGCGTGGGAAGAGGGTAGAGGGCGTGGGAAGAGGTAAGAGGGCGTGGGAAAAGGTAAGGGGGGAAGATGAAAAGAGGGGGGAGGGTAAAAG
>NW_024731191.1:0-25000 GCF_018991925.1 Homarus americanus | reverse complement strand
GAAGATTAGACACCCAAGCATTTTTACCTTAACCTACAACATAAATTAACCCAACGCTATCTTATCCTGATTTAACACTACCTAACTCAACAATGCTAACTTATCTTACACAAAGCAAATATAACTAACACAAGATTAACCACTGCTAAACACCAGCAACTTAACAACATAACATATAACCTAATTTAACCTGGCAAAAATAGCCAAATGCTAACCTAACAACCTAACCTAACAACCTAATGCTAAACTAACATAACGCTAACAACCCCAACTGACAACACCCCCCATCCTATTCTTGACACCCCCCATCACTGACACCTCTTCTGACACCTCCATCTGACACCTCTTCCTGACACCCCATCACTGACACCTCTTCCTGACACCCCCATACTCCTGACACCTCTTCCTGACACCCCATCACTGACACCTCTTCCTGACACCCCCCTCATCTGACACCTCTTCCTGACCACCCCCTCATCTGCCTCTTCCTGACACCCCCATCACTGACATCTCTTCCTGACACCCCATCCTGACACCTAACACCCTTATCACTGACACCTCTTCCTGACACCCCATCACTGACACCTCTTCCTAAACACCCCCATCACTGACCTCTTCCTGACACCCCCATCACTGACACCTCTTTGCACCCATCACTGGCCCCCATCACTGACACCTCTTCCACAGCACCTCTTCCCGACACGCCCCTCATCTGACACCATCATCTGACACCTCCACATGACAGGCCGTGCTCAACCCGCCAAGCCAGCTGTCAGTGTGAGATGAAATATGGCGGCGAATCATAAGGCCTTGAGTTTCGGAAAATAATTGAAGATTTTACAAGACTTATATCCTACGGTGTCCTAGAGTTGTCCTAGAGGGTATCCTAGAAAGTGTCCTAAAGTATCCTATATGATGTCCTTAAGTGTCCTATATTGTCATAGTGACCTACAAGGTGTCTTAATGTGTTCTACAGTGCGTCTTACAATATCCTGTTATCCTTTTGTTATATACAGGGTGTCCAGTGTCCAAAATGTCCTATTAGGAACAAGAGGATATGGTGGGACACTGTGATTTAATAATTAGAAGAAAACTATCTTTTGTGGATATAATTTCTTGAACTTTTAGCGGTATAAACTTGTTTTCTCCTCGTGTGTGTGTACCTGTGTATGTATGTGCGCGTGTGTGAGTATCGTGTACGTATGTGTGAGTATCGTGTACGTGTGTGTGTGTGTGTGTGTGTGTGTGTGTGTGTGTGTGTCTGTGTGTGTCTGTGTGTGTGGCTGTGTGTCTGTTTGTGTGTGTGTGTGTGTGTGTGTTTGTGTGTGTGTGTCTGTGTGTGTTTGTGTGTGTATGTGTGTGTGTGTGTGTGTGTGTGTGTGTGTGTCTGTGTGTGTGTCTGTGTCTGTGTGTGTGTGTGTGTGTTTTACAGGGCTACTCTCGCCACTCTACTAAATTGCCTCCGGTTTTCCAATTTTTTCGTCGTCGTAAAGTCACAAAATATGTAGAGGAAATGTTAACTTTTTATTGACGAGGAAAATATTGAACTGTCTTCTTATTATTATTATTATTATGTTATTATTATTCCTTCTCCTATATCTATCTATTCTTTTTATCTATCTCTCCCAATCCATTCATTTTTGGAGTAGAAATCTCCCTCTCCCTCCCTCCAAACTCTTCCTCCTCCTCTTCATTCTTCTCCTCCTCCTCCATCATTCCACCCTCCTTCCATCCTTCACCCCTAACCTCTCCTATTGAGCCATAACCCTCACTCACACACGTGGAAGGACAGGAACAGTGGTGGTTGTAGTGGTAGTGGTGGTAGTAGGTGGTAGTGGTGGTAGGTGGTAGTGGTGGTAGGTGGTAGTGGTGGTAGTAGGTGGTAGTGGTGGTGAGGTAGTGGTGGGCAGGGACAAGCACCCGTGTGATGATAGATGACTGTAAGACGACCCCACACCCACCACACACACACACACACAGACAAACACACACACAGACACCCCCACACACACACATCACACACACACACACACACACACAGACAGACACGCACAGACACACACACAGACACCCACACACACACACACACACACACACAGACACACACACACACACACACACACCCACCCACCCCACCCACACCCACACACACACACACACACACCCACCCACACCCACCCACACCCACCCACCCACCCACCACCCACCCACACAGACACACACAGACACCCCACACACACACACACACACCCACACCCACACACACACACACACCCACACACACACCCACACCCACACACACACAGACCTGGTGCCAGATAACTTAAGACAAGGTTGTTCCACTATAACTTTTACCCTAACTCACGTCACCGGTCATGACCTATGGCTGCCTGAAGGTGTGTGGAAAACAATGAAAATGAAAAAAAATAATAATAATGAGAAAAACCATTATCTAGCTATTACATACATACATACATACATACATACATACATACATACATACATATCCCATACACACACACACACACACACACACACACCTACACCCCAAAAACACTACAACCCCCTACACACACACACACACACACACACACAAACACAAACACACACTATCTTCAAGTAATAAATGTTCTTCCACATAATAATAACTTGTGGTTGTAACTCCTTCCTCTACACTACACTATGTAACTTTAACACTTGACCCCTTGTTATTTTGTTATTGTTCCTTGATTATTATTACACTTGTATACTTTATTGTTATTGTTACCTTGTTATTGTTACCTTGTTATTATTTGCATTATTGTTACCTTGTTATTGTTACCTTGTTATTGTTACCTTGTTATTGTTACCTTGTTATTGTTACCTTGTTATTGTTACCTTGTTATTGTTACCTTGTTATTATTACGGGTTATCACTAATCATCACTACTTTATTATTGTGTATTTTTTAATTATGTTTTCTTTATTATTAATATTTGCTGTTACTCTGATCAAACTTTATTAATATCTTCAGGGTTTTTGGGGGCGGCTGTTATATCTGTTTATGTAATTCAGGTGTAAATTACAGGTACATTAATTTAGGTACAGTAATAGAAATACAGTGAACTATATAAAGGTAATGATGTGACCTAACTTAACAAACCTAGCAACCTAACACAACCAAACCCAACCTAACAGAACCCAACCCAACCCAACTATCCCAACCCAACCTAGCCAACCTAACCCACTACCCCAGCCTAACACAACCCTAACACAACCAAACCTAGCAACCCAACCTAGCCAACCCAACCTAACCCAACCCAGCCTAACCCAACCTAACTTAACCCTAACCCAGACCAACCTAACCTAACCTTAATATGCACTTACAGTCTACCTTCCATTACTTAGTCTAATAATTATGGTAATCGGCTCCAGTTGGTAATAATCACTTAACACTAATTATATGCAAGCAATTAATGTCTCCCAGAAGACTTAGGTAGTTTGACACCATCAGACTCTCCTCCTCTCTCTCTCTCTCCTCTCTCTCTCTCTCTCTGTGTATCATTCTATTACACACACACACCACCTCCACACACACACACACACACACACACACACACACACACACACACTCCACACACACACACACACTCACACACACACACACACACACACACACACACACACACACACACACACACACACACACACACACACACACACACACACACACACACACACAAGGTTTTTCTCTCATTTAAAAACACTAACGAGGTTCTTCTTTGATCTGTTTGGCACGGACTAACGACTGTGGTGAGAGGGTGGGCGGTGAGTGAGCGGGTGGGCCAGTGGGCGGGTGGGTGGGTGGGTTGGTTGGATGGTTGGGTCGTTGGGTCAGTGAAGAGGAAGTGAGCCCCCCCATCCCCACCCACCCCCCGTCCTGTTTATCCACGAGGGGTCAGCCATAAGGGGAAGATGAGATGCTTGTTATTGGCATCCATGAGACATTAAGGACATAGACATGAAAGACATTAACGCCAGTATTATTAAACAACATCGTCCCAGACAACCAGACACCTGAGGGACACCGCAGTACAGTACTTAACAGGGTGGTGTGGAGGTAAAATTAACTAATTCCAATATTATAAATTAATTTTATTGGAATACTTCTACTACTAAAACTACTACTTCTACTTTTACTTCTACTACTACTACTTCTACTTCCACTACTACTACTTCTACTTTTACTTCTACTACTACTACTACTACTACTACTTCCACTACTTCTACTACTTCTACTACTTCTACTTCCCTATACTAGAAGCAGTGGACCGGGAGGCGGCATTGGAGGGGTGAGTATGAAAGAAGGGAGAGGGTAGGGGATAGGGGAAGGGGGGAATGGGAAGGATAGGGGAGAGGAGAGGGATTAGAGGATGAGGGGGGCTAAGGGATAGGGGAGGTGATAAAGGAAGAGGAGGGGCTGGAGGAGAAGAGGGGAGGGAGGAGGGATAGACGGAGGAAGTAGACGAAGAGGAAGAGAGAAGGAGAGAAGGAGGAGGGGTGGGAGGGGTGGGAGGGAGGGTGAGGAGGGAGGAGGGGGAGGAGGAGGGGAGGTGGTGGAGGAGGGAGGGAGACAGAATAAGCACCAGTGGGTCTTCCGTCACACTGCAGCAGCTCGGTATACAGGGAGAGACTCAGTGGACAGAGAGACGCGGTAGACAGGGAGAGACTCAGAAGACCGTGAGAGGCTCAGTAGACAGTTAGAGGCTCAGTAGACAATGAGAGGCTCAATAGACAGTGAGAGGCTCAGTAGACAGTGAGAGGCTCAGTAGACAGTGAGAGGCTCAGTAGACAGTGAGAGGCTCAGTAGACAGAGAGAGGCTCAGTAGACAATGAGAGGCTCAGTAGACAGTGAGAGGCTCAGTAGACAGTGAGAGGCTCAATAGACAGGGAGAGGCTCAGTAGACAGTGAGAGGCTCAATAGACAGTGGGAGGTTCAGTAGACAGTGAGAGGCTCAATAGACAGGGAGAGACTTAAAATGTTTACCCTCCACGCTATAACACACACACACAACCCCCCCACACACACACACCCCACACACACACACAACCCCCACACACCCCACACACACACAACCCCCCCACACACACCCCACCCCCACACACCCCACCCCTGACACCCCCACACACACAACCCCCCACACACACAACCCCCCACACACACACACAACCCCCACACACACACAACCCCCACACCCCCACACACTCACCTCCCCCACACCCCACCTCCCCCCCACCAACAACTTAAATGGTCCAAAACGACGACATTAAACCATCTCTTTTAACTCTTTCCTTTAATTAACCTGGATGAGAAAACAAACAAAGCAACATTAACCTAACTCTCATAACTGGTGGAAAACTTCTTCTTCTTCTTCTTCTCATTCTTCTCATTCTTCTTCTTCTCATTCTTCTTCTTCTCATTCTTCTTCTTCGTCTTATTCTCTCCTTCTTCTCATTCTTCTCCTTCTTCTCCTTCTTCTTCTCTCCTTCTTCTTCTTCTCTCCTTCTTCTCATTCTTCTCCTTCTTCTTCTCATTCTTCTTCTTCTTCTTCTTCTTCTCTCCTTCTCATTCTTCTCCTTCTTCTTCTTCTCTCCATCTTCTCACTCTTCTCCTTCTTCTTCTCATTCTTCTTCTTCTTCTCTCCTTCTCATTCCTCTTCTCCTTCTTCTTATTCTTCTCCTCCTCCTCCTACTCCTCCTCCTGCTCCTTCTCCTCTTTCTTCTTCTTCTTCTCCTCCTCCTCTTCCTCTTCTTCTTCTTCTCTCCTTCTTCTTCTTCTTCTTCTTCTTCTCTCTTCCTCTTCTTCTTCTTCTCTCCTTCTTCTTCTTCTCTCCTTCTCATTCTTCTTCTTCTTCTCTCCTTCTCATTCTTCTTCTTCTTCATCTCCTCCCGTCCTTCTTCATCACCTCCTCCTCTTCCTCCTCCTCCTTCTTCTTCTTCTCCTATCATCCTTTAGTCTGCTGGTGTCGTCCTTATCTTTCTTATCTTTATTGGTACGAGTTTATTATCTCTTGAGACGAAGGTTATGGGGCAGAGGAGACTAAGGTGTCTCCTCATTACCCTGTTTATAATGATAGATCCGTTCGTCTTCTGTCTCTGTCTTCTAACTGTCTCTTTATATCTATCTCATCTGTCTCTTATCTCGGTCTCTCGCTTATCTGACCTCTGAATCTTGTCTGTATATTTATGAGAGAGAGAGACAGACAGAGAGAGATAGAAGAGAGATAGCACTTGTTGGACAGGGAAACAGTGAGACAGGGAGACAAGGAGAGAGAGAGAGAGAGAGAGAGAGAGAGAGAGAGAGAGAGAGAGAGAGAGAGAGAGAGAGAGAGAGACATACCGGTAGCGTACAAAACAATAATATTACTGAGTATTTTTCCGCTTGTGCCTCACAGCTGGCAGGTGTTCCCGGAGCTGGCTGGCTGGTCCAGTGAGTCTTCCAGCACACGATTTAAGATGCTGTTTCGCGATAATCTCAGCAGCAGTCAGGCGGTAGGGAGGGGGTAACTCCTACAGTGTCTTGTCTTGTCTGTCTGTCTGTCTGTCTGTCTGTCTGTCTGTCTGTCTGTCTGTCTCTTTAGCTGATTAGTTGGCTGCTTGATCGTCTGTCTGTGTGTCTATATGTCTGTCTGTCTGTCTGTCTCTTTAGCTGATTAGTTGGCTGCTTGATCGTCTGTCTGTGTGTCTATATGTCTAGCTGGTTAAGTAACTGAATGGTTGTCTGTCTGTCTGTCTGTCTGTCTGTCTGTCTGTCTGTCTGTCTATATATTTAACTATCAGGTTACTTGACTATGTGTCTGTCTGTATGTCTGACTAACTGATTACGTAGTCATATCTACCTGTCTGTTCGTATATCTATTTGGCCAGTCTGTCTATCAACATGACTGTCTATCTGTCTATCTAAGCTTCTTCCTACATTATCAACTCATCTGTCTACCTATCTATTCACCCCGTCTTTCTGTCTATAACAAACCAACTAACACCAGGTAAAAACAGGTGTAAATTCAATCAGTCGTCATCTATCACCCATTAAAAAAAAAAACTCAATAAAACACACAAATGAAACGTGACGGACAAGTTGTTCATCAAGCTCCATGGTATAGATATCAAAGCGTGGAGGTAAACTTATAATATATATGTATTAGTAATTTAGAACCAAACTTATATTCATTTCTATATAAAAAAAAAAAGTGGACTAGTCTCTATGAACATGAGAGCTTCCCCTCCTCTCCACCTCCCCCTCACCCCTCCTCTCCCCCTCACCCCCAATAATTAAATAAAATTCATATACCTAATTCCCTAGAGTGTAAATAATATGTAAATTGAGTTTATAACCTTTACTAGCTATTTACATTTAACTTTTTGAGGACGTTGGTTGAAGTTTTGATCCTTTGAGAGTTGTAATGGAAGTTTATAATTCAGAGAGAGTTTGGTTAGGTTTAGGTTAGGTTAGGTTAGGTTAGGTTAGGTTAGGTTAGGTTGAGTTATGTTAGGTTAGACAATGTTGTACCGGTTGTGGCTACCTGTTGGGGGAATGTTATGACGTATTATGTAATTGTTATGTGGTAATGACTATACACACACACGCAAACCACACACACACACACACGCACACACACACACACACACACACACACACACACACACACACACACACACACACACACAGCATATCCCGGCAGGATACTTCAACAAGCGCCCTGTGAGTGCATCATCTAATCATACTGCTTTAATGCACACCTGTAGACTCACCTGAGGGCCTTACCTGCATGCCAGCCCCTCATTACCCTAAGGTTGTGAGGTCCTCTAGGATGTAACCTGGCCCTAGCCCCTGGCCCTGGCCCTCAACCACGTCACCCAAGAGGCCACTTTCATCCCCGGCCCATCAACCCCTCTCACCCACCCCCCACCACACACACAAAATATTCAACCCCAGAGAGAAGACCTGGAGTGGGGTTGAGGGGGGTTGAGGGGGGTTGAGGGGGGTTTAAACAGACATACTTAAAACGGCAAATATTTAAGACATATAAAAGCCGTCACTTAAAACACCAAAAACCCCAACAGACATAAAACAGACCACCTTACCTAAGCCACTGGTCCACCTTGATGGCTTAAATATACAATATGTTTCAGCCATCAGCCATCCAGTCATTTGTACGTCACCAACACGACCATTAATTATATCAACATTTACATTATTTAATTATTCTACAACATTTAGCAATTGTGGTAGGGAAGTGTTAGTAATTGTGGTAGGAAAGTGTTATGAATTGTGGTAGGGAAGTGTTAGTAATTGTGGTAGGAAAGTGATATGAATTGTGGTAGGGAAGTGTTAGTAATTGTGGTAGGAAAGTGTTATGAATTGTGGTAGGAATTGTGGTTGGCAGTGTTAGTAATTGAGGTAAAAAAATAGTAATTGCGTTAGAAATTGTGGTAGGAAAGTGTTAAGAATTGTGGTAGGGAAGGGATTAAGAATTGTGGTAGAGAAGGGATTAAGAATTGTGGTAGGACTAGTAGGAATGGTGGTAGGAATGGTCGAGGGGCACAACAGGACACACGCTCATCGCCTCGTTAATGACAGGCAGAAGGAGAGATGATGACCATAATGCTGCAGGAGAGAGGGAGGGAAAGAGAGGGAGAAGGAGGAAAGGAGAGGGAGAAGGAGGTAGAGAGGGAGAGGGAGGGAGGGAGGGAGGGAGGGAGATGCTCTAGGGAGGTAGTTAAGGGTTCCTACTACTACCCCGGAGGCTACTATAAGGCTCCCCGTACCCCTGGATACTACTAGAGGCTCCCTGCTACCACTCCAGAAACTACCTGAGGCTTTCCGTTACCTCAAGAGACTTGACGCAGCCCTTAAATGACCAGAGAAGCTAACTAAGTCTTTTCGTAGGCTCCCAGTAGCCCTAGTCCCCTTCACCTGTCTTCCTCCTGCTTACCTGTGGGCCAACTTGTCAGTCAAGTGAAGAGGTTGGCTAATTAATGTAAATACGTAATTACGTCATTAGCATCTCCAATTTGAGAGACATTTTGTACGTGGCATCTCCAGATTTTAGGCCCGAGTGAGTCAGTTTACCTGTGAGAGTCACGTGAGTCACCTATTATAAGAGCTTCCCTCAATAACACTGGTTGAGTTAGTTCACCTGTGTATGATCACTTGAGTCACCTCAAGTCACCTGAGAGGCACCTGAGTCACCTGAAAGACACCCGAGTCACCTGCGAGACACCCGAGACACCCGAGTCACCTGCGAGACACCCGAGTCACCTGAGAAACACCTGCGAGACACCTGAGTCACCTATTACAGTAATTAGCTTAGTTTTTCCCATCAGCCGACGACTAAAACACAGGCACAGCCCGACACCCAAATATAAGTCTACTTTACCTTCTTACTTTATGATCTACTTTACACTTTACCATATAGACCTACCCCTGAAGTCTTTACTATTCCTTACTTTAAACTATATAGGCCTACCCATCGTGTGTGTGTGTGTGTGTGATATAAATGCCTCAAATGTGTAATGAAATAAGTTGAAAATCATTCAAGAAAATACCTCAATACACCTCTTCCTCCAAGGGTTAAAACACCTCTTCCTCCAAGGGTTAAAACACCTCTTCCTCCAAGGGTTAAAACACCTCTTTCCCCAAGGGTTAAAACACCTCGTCCTCCAAATATTAAAACACCTCGTACTTCAAGGGTTAAACACTTTGTCCTCCAAGGGTTACAACACCTCGTCCTTCAAGGGTTAAAACACTTCGTCCTCCAGGGGTTAAAACACCTCTTATTCCAAGGGTTAAAGCACCTCTTCCTCCAAGGGTTAAAACACCTCGTTCTCCAACTATTGAAACACCTCGTACTCCAAGGGTTAAAACACCTCATCCTCCAAGGCCCTCACCGTCAAGAGTGGTGCCATGTGGTGATGTTATGACCGTGACCCCGAGAGCGCCACCAGGTGTGAGCTCAGTGCCGGGTGGGCGATAATCCGGGGTGCAATTTGTCAACAGTGCCACGCGGTCGATGACAGCTGGCTGGCATCTCCTCCTCCCCCTGCTGATGATCGTCCTCCCTCCTCCTCCCTCACCCTGCTGATGATCGTCCTCCCTCCTCCTCCTCCTCCTCACCCTGCTGATGCTCGTCCTCCTCCCCTCACTCCTGCTGATGCCTCGTCCCCTCACCCCCTGCTGATGATCGTCCTCCTCCCTCCTCCCTCCCCTGTTGATGCTCGTCCTCCCCTCACCTTGCTGATGCCTGTCCTCCTCACTCCTGCTGATGATCAAGGTCCTCCTCCTCCCCCTCACCCTGCTGATGCTCGTCCTCCTCCTCCTCCCCCTACTCCCCCTGCTGATGTTCCTCCTCCTCCTACTGATGCTCCCACTCCTCGCCCTGCTCTTCTTCCTCCTTCTGCTGATGCTCCTCTTCCTCTTCCTGCTCCTCCTGGCGATACTCCTCCACTCCCTTCTTCTGTTAATGTTTCTTCTTCTCCTCCTCCTCCTGTTGGTGCCGCTACTGCCCTCCTTCAGATCACCTGGTTCACAATCCTGATGTTGACGCACCATGATACTGAAGCTCCTTGTTCCTACTGAGGTTAGGTTAGGTTATGGTTAGGTTAGGTTAGGTTTAATTTGGCTTGGTTTGGAGGGGCTAGGTTAGGTTAATTTGGTTTGATGAGGTTAGATTACAAGAAGTTAATTTACGCATCTTCCAAGTTGTTAATATTCCAACACACACACACACACACACACACACACACACACACACACACAGACAGACGAAGGCAAACAGCTACATCTGTGATATAGGGCGAACAATGGAACCTCTCTCTCTCTCTCTCTCTCTCTCTCTCTCTCTCTCTCTCTCAGTCTCTCTCTCTCTCTTTTTGTGGAAGAGTTACCGAAAGTCAACAAAAGCAGAGAGAGAGAGACCGAGAGAGACAGAGAGACAGAGACAGAGACAGAGAGACAGACATACTACACGCCACACACCAAGACTTAAACCCGTTTATCTTCTCTCTTCTCTTCTCTTGACAAATCCTGATGATATTTTGGTTATATTTCACAAAAACCAGCCGACGTGATCCTGGGCAGGCGCGCAAGACTCCGTCCCTCCCTTGAGCTGACAGTGCCAACGGTGTTAACTACAGGGAATAAATGGTGTCCCAACTACAGGGAATAAATGATGTCCCAACTACAGGGAATAAATGGTGTCCCAACTACAGGGAATAAATGGTGTCCCAACTACAGGGAATAAATGGTGTCCCAACTACAGGGAATAAATGGTGTCATTAGGGCCCACCACCACAAGAGCTAAACAGGTGGTTAAGCAGCGTTACAACAACAGTCATGTATAGTACAAGCACCTCATGAACACAGAGGTCAACAGTGCCAACCACAGTGCCAAGGAACCCATTAACATTCTTCCTTGAACAAGAATACCCCAGTAGTGCCAAACCTTGATCATAGACGGGTGCCAGTGCCAATTCTCACTGATGCCCAGCAAAGATGAACGCCAGCTTTACTCTATGCTGCAGCAGCTTAATTTAATGTGTGTGTGTGTGTGTGTGTGTCTGGGTGGGTGTAATTCAAAACTAATCAGACTAAACCTAACATAAACTAATCTAATCAAACCTAACCTAACCCAACCACACGACGTTAGTACACAGTAAGTTCTTCCTCATTCATACAAGGACCTCTCACCACTTCAAACATTCCTCCACCATCTCCACCATTCTTTCAACACTCCCTACTCATTTCCCTCCTTCCGCCCTCCTCCCCATTCCTCACTTTACTATATAAAAATACAGACCTTCATCCATACATTTAAACATCAATTTATCACACACACACACACACACACACACACACACACACACACACACACACACACACACACCCCAGACGACACTTGAAGTTAATATTTCTCAGTCATGAAGAATTTACTTGGCGCGTGACTTGACATCTCAACTTGTGACGCTGGGAATCTATTTTTAGTAGTAGTCGTAGTGGTGGTGGCGGTGGTAGTGGTAAAGAGAGAGAGAGAGAGAGAGAGAGAGAGAGAGAGAGAGAGAGAGAGAGAGAGAAGGTTGAGATACGCTGCCACCAACCTGTGAGACGTCGACGCCCCCACTCCTAAATTGGTTTCCGGATTCTCAGGTGACACGAGTCGGTGACAATTTCACCTGTCTTGTGTGTGACTCTCCTAAAACGTGTAATAAATGGTGTGGTGACTTATGTACTTAGTAGCCTTATGTGAGTTTATATGTGTTTTGTTGTGTTTTTATTTGAGGGGTTTATATAATGTGTAAGTTGTTTTTGTTGTGTTTAGGGTTTTTTTTTGGGTGTTTATTAATAACAAAAACACCTGTAAATATATATTGTTTACTAATAACAAAAACACCTGTAATTAGACTTTTGTGTTTACTACTAATAACAAAAACACCTGTAGATAGATTTTGTTTACTAATAACAAAAACACCTGTAGTTATACCTTTGTGTTTACTAATACAAACAAAACACCTGTACAACATCCACATCTGCTTAGTTCCACCAAACCAAAAACACACATCCCATTTTCACTCTCAGATAAACTTAAAAAAAATAGCTTCGTTTTTCTAAGGCATCATAGACAGTGCCATTCCCGGGTGCCACCAACACCTTCCTCTGGTTAAACTACTAACAGTGCCAATTTGGTGTGTCTCGTCTCATTTGATTGTTACCGCCACCATACCTGCATAATGAGATACCTGGAGCATGTTATTATACCTGGAGCATAATGTTATACCTGGAGGATAATGTTATACGTAAGGCGTCCTGTTATACCCGGAGCTTAAGGCTTATAGTGACGAGCGTGAAGCATGGAAAATGAAGGTGGAGCATAAAAGGACAGAGCTTGGAGCATGATTGGTGGAGGAAGGTGGAGCATAAGAGAATAAAGCTTGAAGCATGATTAGTGGAGGAAGGTAGAGCATAAGAGAATAAGGCTTGGAGCATGAAGGTGGGGGAAGGTGAAGCATAAGAGAATAGACCTTTGAGCATGAATGGGCATGAATGTGGAGCATAAAAGAATAGAACTTGGAGCATGATGGTGGAGAAAGGTGGAACGTGAAGAGTGGAACATTGACTAGTGAGTGTGGCGCATTGAGGGTGAAACGTGAAGCACTGAGGGTGGAACAGGGAGCATTGAACGTGGCTAGCAGAAGGTACAGACACACGGTCGCCACGTCACAGGAAGAAGTTGAGAGAGAGAGAGAGAGAGAGAGAGAGAGGACCCGCCCGGTGATCTGGCTATGGGCAGTAATACACACATACAGTACAGCCAATTACTGAAGGATTGGAGTCCAGTCCCAATCACTCGAGGACACAGGAGTACGCGCACGTGTGTGTGTGTGTGTGTGTGTGTGTGTGTGTGTGTGTGTGTAAAGGAAACGTTTAGTGTGTATGGGCCGATAATTCAGAGTTATATCACCTTTGAACCCCCTATATTATTGTACACACACACACACACACACACAAAACACAAAATCATAAAAAACAGTACCACATCAGCATTAAAACTTTCTAAACAATCCTCTTTCGTAAACAAAAACACCCACTGAACTAAACACCACCACAAACAAACAAACACAGCCATATCGTCGCTGGCTGTGTTTTGTCTCAGCATTATTGGAACCACTTCAATAAAACATACAGTAAAGTTATTAGTGGCTCCCAGGGAAACAAAAGTCTTCTACACAGGAAGCTACACCATGGTCGAAACTCCCCTTTACAACACTCGTGAATCTGGACCTTGCCGCAACTCCATGTATCCAAACTGGTATTTACCCCCCTCTCTCCTCAATCCCACTCCCCACCCCCTCTCTCCATCAACCCCCCCTCCCCCACCCCTCCCCCCTCGTCCTGGTTAACACATTATACGGTCCAGGGATTGTTAACCAGCTAAAAGGGACGCGAAGCAATACCCCGTTTATTACATTACGACTCGACTTGGTGGGATTTGTTAAGTTCCTATTGGCCAGTGGACGAGGGTCTATAGTGAGAGAGAGGGGGGGACGGGGGGGGGGAGGGGGGGGTAGTGATCGTTTTGTTTACGTTCGTGTAATTGAAGTCGGATTTATTATATTCTCGTTTTTATTAGTTTTTTATTAATTTATTTTTATTATTATTATTATTATTATTATTATTATTATTATTATTATTAGGGTGGAAGGGGATTCTTAAACGTATTCATTCCCAGTGTTGACAAGTATCGTGGTAGAAGTTTCTCTCTTTTTTAACGGATATTGTAACTATTTCCGTCTTTTTAACGGATATTGTAACTATTTTCGTCTTTTTTAACGGATATTGTAACTATTTTCGTCTTTTTTTATGGATATTGTAACTATTTTCGTCTTTTTAACGGATATTGTAACTATTTTCATCTTTTTTAACGGATATTGTAACTATTTTCGTCTTTTTAACGGATATTGTAACTATTTTCGTCTTTTTAACGGATATTGTAACTATTTTCGTTTTTTTAATTGACACAGCTGAAAAACGAAGTAACTAATGGGTTAAGTCTACAGGATTCATGACCTTTTGGGAAAAGCAGGGAGGAGGGAGGGAAGGAGAGGGGGAAGGAGGAGGGAAGGAAGGAGAGGGAGGAAGGGAGGAGGAGGGAGGGAGGGAGGGAGGGAGGGAGGGAGAAGGAAGAAGGGAAGGAGGGAAGGAAGGAAAGAGGGATGAAGGGAGAGGGAGGGGAGGGTAGGGAAAGAGGGATGAAGGAAGGAAGGAAGGGAAGGAAGGAAGGAAGGAAGGAAGGAAGGAAGGAAGGAAGGAAGGAAGGAAGGAAGGAGGGAGGGACGAAGGAAGGAAGGAAGGAAGGTGTGTCGTGACCACATCTCAACCACTTATCATACACCCCCAACCGGTTCACTAACGTCCATCCTGAGAACACCCACACGCCTCTTCCTCTTCCTCCTCCTCGTGCCGCCTCCTCCTCCTCTTCTTCTTCTTCCTCCTCCTCGACACACATAAACAAACAAGAGTGCCAACCTAACCTAACCTAACCTCATTGTGGCATTTTATTATTATTATTATTATTATTAAGTTTGCGTTATCACCTTCGTCATGTTTATTTCTCTTTCATCGTCTTCTTCCCTCCATCTCTCCCATCTCCTTTCTTCCTCCCTTCTACCATCCTCTCTAATGTCTCTCTTTCTCTCTCCCTCAGTCTCTCTTCCTCTCTCCCTCAGTCTCTCTTTCTCTCACACTCAGTCTCTCTCTCTCTCTCCGTACTTCTTTCCCTTCCTCTCTCCCCCTCCCCGCCCTTACATCCCTCACCACCAACGCTCCGGATGACGTAGAATTCCCTCTTTTCTAAGCCTGTTATTTAAGAAGACGGACAAGAATGAGTGTGTTCGCTAGTCTCAGATATTCGCGCTAACACAATGAGTTTCGCGATTATGAGCTATTTAAATATTCGCGATCATAAGAAGTTTCGCGATTCTAAGGTATTCAACATTCGCACCACATCGCAATAAGAACCCAACAAATCCTATTCAACATTCGCGCCATCGCAATAAGTTCCGCAAATCTCAAGGTATTCAATATTCGCGTCATCGCAATAAGTTGGAGGATTACGGAAGGAACGCCGGAGTAAATTCGAGTTTGACCCGTAAATATAGACAACCACAAACAATTTGGGGGTAAATTACGAGCAGGAGAGGAACCCGATATATACACCAGGCATAGATACAGTTATACCCGCGTTATACCACCAGCTGGGTCACCGAGTTAAGTCCGGGATGGAGGAGGAGGAGGTGGTCCGGGAACGCAAGGAAAGGGGAGGAGGAGGAGGAGGAGGAGGAATAGGTGGTCAAAGGTAGAGGAAAGTAAGGAAGAGGAGGTGGAGGTGGTTGGGGATTGGAGAGAATAGAGGAGAGGAGAGGGAGGAGGGGAGGAGGGTGGCTGAAGGGCAGAGAACAAGGAAGAGAAGGAGAGGAAGAGAAAGCAAGAGAATGGTGGGAGGGCTGGGGGTTGTAAATGCATGGTGTTAGGGCAAAGGGGGGCGGAGGGAGAGGGAAGGAGGGGGAGGAGGAGTAAGAGGGGGAGGAGGAGGAGGTATATTTCAGAGTATATGCTTGCGTTATACCACCTTGGTCGCCGACTTAGCCTGAGATAGAGCTGCACTATAAGTATACCCAAGATATACTGTAGTGTGTGAAGCGGCTAGTTAGCTTGAGAGGGAGGAGAAGGAGAAGGGAGAACGGTAGGGGATGAGGGGGAGAGGAGGAGGAAGAGGAGAAAGGCGAACAGAAGAGGAAAGAGGAGGAGGAGGTAGGAAAAAAAATAGAGGAAGGAGGAAATGAAGAAAAAAAGAAAGATAAAGGAAGAAGAAAAAATAAAGAAAGAGAGAGAGAGAGAGAGAGAGAAGAATAAAACAGAGAGGGAATGGAAAGAATAAAAGAAAAAAGTAAAAAAGTTAAACTCACTGAAAGCCCCCCAAAAAAAATACTAATACAAACATTATCCTTCACACTCGCCTGAATATAACGAATATACTCATACGAATATACCCCTTAATAGTATGAGGTATAGTCTTACACCCCTGATGGTATAATAGAATATACTCCCCCCCCCCCACTCCCCGGGCCTGGATTTTATGATAGGAATATATTAGTAAAAATGTCTTTTTTTTTTCCTTAGGTAGGGGACAAGTGGAGGAGCCAGAGGCAGAGGGGGCAGCGTGGCAGTGAGGGGAGAGGTGGGAGGGAAGGGCGTGGAGAGCTGGGAGAGGGGGTGGGGCGTGTGAAAGGAGGGAGGTGTGAGGGAAGGGGCATGGAGGAGCTGGAGGTGAGGGGGCAAGAGGAGTGGGGGCAGAGGGAAGGGCGTGAGGAGCTGGGAGGTGAGGGGTATGTGGTGAGGGAGGGGTGGGGAGGGAAGGGTGAGGAGCGGGAGGTGAGGGGGGTGGGCGTGAGGGAGGGAGGTGGGAGGGAAGGGGCGTGGATGGTGAGGGAGGGGTGTGGTGGTGGGAGGGGTGTGATGGTGAGGGAGGTGGGGTGGGATGGTGAGGGAGAGTAGTCGTGTAGTGGTGAGGTTATCCCAAGTGTTTATCCCGAAGAACGACGTGGAGGGCGACAGAGCAGAAACGACGAACCCCAATCGGCCAGGGTGTTGCGGAGGGCGGCGGGTCGTCCCTCACACCAGACAGCGCAATAAGGTTTAACGCCCTACAACCTCCTGGCACGCTTGACGGGGAGCAAAAAAAACGGGATATAGACACACACACACACAAAAAAACACACACACCCACACACACCCACGATCCACCTCAAGAAAGAAGAAGAAAAAGAACATCATCTGCCACCATTCATCTTCTTCTCAACCATTTACGCCGAGATGAGTCCCAAAGCAAGAGAGAATTGTCGTCCACGAGGTCCCACCACACGCTTAACTGCCTCCCAAAGCAAAATAAAAATAAAATTGGAAAAATAGAGAGAGAGAGAGAGAGAGAGAGAGAGAGAGAGAGAGAGAGAGAGAGAGACTGAACTGTGATCGGCGACATTCCCCAAACGAAGGAAAAATGTCTCTTCCTTGTCCATGTAATAATAATAATAATAATAATAATAATAATAATAATAATAATAATAATTATAATAATAATAATGAAAGGTTAATGAGTCGTGGCGGTAACAGGTAAGAAGAAAGAGAAGGTAAGGTAATTAAACACCTTTCCTGCTGATGCTTTTACTTTCATGACATCTAAGTTAAGTGATCGTGTCTAACTCTACCTTGACAGTCCCTGAAGTTAAGTGAACGCAGAGTCTATAGTTAAGGTAGAGTCTCAGCGTAATATTGATGCCATAAGTTGTACCATACCTTTGTGTTTTGGTCTTAAGTCAACCAGTTAAGGTTACAGTCGTTAATCTCCAGTCATTCTTATGCCGTAAGTCAGCCAGTTAGGTACACCACAGTCTTTCACCTCCAGTTACGAGACACATCCATCGTGTGGGTCGTTGTGAGTGCCAGAGTGCCACCTCCAGGATGCCTTACAACTACGACTCTGACACCACCGCTGATGACGTCATTCCTGTTGTCAGTTCACCACACACACACACACACACACACACACACACACACACACACACACACACACACACACACAGTATATAATCCACTCCTTACATCCAAGTGTTTGGTTATGACAGCTGACATAAACAGCTAAAAAGAAAATGAATAAAACTAACTGTACCTGGAAATATAATTAATTACGGACAGGTGGAAAATAGGTGTACGAACGTGGAATATAATGACTAATAAGGACACGGAACAGTAATAAAAAGAACAAGTCCGAACACATTGTAAATAAATAAATAAAAAGTTCGAACACATACAAACACAAAAAATAAGTCAATGTACAAATTCGAACATATACCAAAGAAGAGAAACATGAATCCGAACAGGTAAAGCCAAACTCCGAACACATACAAAACAAAAAATCCAAACACAATACAAAAACAAATTCAATACGTAGCTACAGAGAAGAAACTCAAGTCGCAACACAACACGTAAAGGAACACACACACACACACACACACACACACACACACAAACATACATACATACATACATACACACACACACACACACACACCATCATCTTGGGGAGGTCAATGAGCAGTGTGTTGGTGGGGTCGAACTGGGGACGTCGACATTATACCCTAACGACGACGCCAGCCAGCCAGCCAGCCATTATCGATATACTGTAACCCTTCCTTCCCCTTCCTCTTCCTCTCCTCTCTTCTTCTTCCTCTTTATCTACCTCTTTCATCTACCTCTCTCCCCCCCTTCCCTCCGTCCTCCCTCCCCTACCACCTCCTCCCGTTCCTTACCTCTTCCCCTTCCCTACGTCTCCCCTCCCCTCCCTTACCTCTCTCTTCCGCTCCTACCTCCCTCCTTCCTTTCCCTACCTACCTCCTCCCCCCCTCTTACTTCCTCTTCCCGTCTTTCATGACATAATCTTTTTTCCCTTGTATTACCCAGCAAAAAAAATCTGCAGGGTAAAATTTACGTAAATCTTCCTCACACGTTTTGAGAGAGAGAGAGAGAGAGAGAGAGAGAGAGAGAGAGAGAGAGAGAGAGAGAGAGACAGAAAAAAGGGAAGAGAAAGAGAGAAAAGGGCGAGAGAGACAGGGAGAAGGGAGAGGGAGATAGAAACAGACAGACATAGAAAGAGAAGCTCGTCGATTATTTTTTTCAGAAGCCCCTGCGATGGTCTTCCCCGCGCGCGCGCGCGTGTGTGTGTGTGTGTGTGTGTGTGTGTAATTTTATGCGTAGTAGTGTGTGTGCAAGTGTATTGATGTGTGTGCGTATGGTATGAGTGTGTATATATGTGTACGAATATGATTATAACGTTTGCAAGTGGATCTTCTTCGTTTAGGTGTGTACTGATTATATGAATGTGTACATGTGTGTCTGAGTATAAGTGTGTGTGTGTGTGTATAAGTGTGTGTATAAGTGTATGAGTGTATGAGTGTGAGTCTATGTGTATGATATTACAGATATTTATAACATGTGATTAATAAACAAACAGGTAAATTAAAGAATATATAAATTAATGACAAAAGGGAATATAAGGGTGATAAATACAAGCAAAGAGGAAGGGGGGGAGGGAAGGAAAGACAGCAGAGAGGCACAGCAGAGAGGCACAGCAGAGAGGCACAGCAGCAGGTAAGAAGCAGAACGGCAGCAGTAACAGCGTCAGTACAGGTGAGAGCTGACAGCCTACCAGAGATCGACCAGGCGCCTTCATTACCACCACCGTCTCATTTGCATACCTGGATAGGAGGGGGAAGGAGGAAGATAGGGGAGAGGGAGGTGCAGAAGAGGGGAGGGGAGAGGAAGGGGAGGAGAGGAAGGGGAAGGGAGGGGGCAGATGATGGGGGGAAGGGGAGAGGAAGCGAGGTCAAAGGTAGGTTAGTTGGATTCAGTCAGGTGGGAGGGGAGGGAGACGAGGAAGAGGTCAGGAGGAGAGACATGGAGGGGGGAGAGAGAAGGGGAGGGGGAGGATGCAATACGATGCAACATGATCAACTGCAAGTAATGATCTATCTAGTCTGCAACATGATCAACTGCAAGTAATGATCGATCTAGTCTGCAACATGATCAACTGCAAGTAATGATCGATCTAGTCTGCAACATCTGGCTGGCGCTACGAGAATCACTTGTTGGCTCCGTACTGGCGATCAACGAGATATGGTATGCAAATTTTAATCAATATTCACTGTGTTTATGGACATACGTCGACGACACCACTTCCTTGGGGGGTTGAGAAAAAACACCCTAGATTTTGTTTTTTAATTCGATTCTCTGTTTTATTATGATTTTCTCTCGAGTTTTTATTTTACTTTTTGTGATGATTTTTTCTGAGTTTCTGTTTGTTTGTTTTTAAATCTCAATGTTCAGTTGTTACGTTTTTTTTTTTTGAAGTTATCCTGTTTGTTTTGTTTTTATCTTTTTGGGGATAAAGTTGACACGAGTTTAGAAAAAAACAAACTATTTTCATGTTTTTAATTCTGTTTTACGCTGTTGTTTGGTTTTTTCAATTTTTTCCCCGTTGTCGTAGAACTGCAGAAACTAAAACACAAGAATCTGATCTTTTGTTCTCATTTAAAGTTTGATTAGTTTCTTGATATATATATTTCTTACAGGTTTTTTTTCATTTTATTTCGTTGATTATTTGTTTATTTTCTTTATTTTTTTATGGGGAGTTTACTTTTTCAGGTGTGTGTGTGTGTGTGTGTGTGTGTGTGTGTGTGTGTGTGTGCGTGCGTGCGTGCCTGTGTGTGTGTGTGTGCGTGTTACTAAAAAGAGGTCAAGAAGATCCTTTTAATATCCTGCCAATTTTTCTTTGTGCATTTCCTGTCATGAAAATATTACGTCATTAGCGGCATTTAAAGAGATGAAAACAAACTCCCAAGTACAACGTAACTTTTTTTTCAACGATTATCACCCGTAAAAAAATATGTAAATAATTATAGGGTCTCTTTTTATGATTATCTCTCTTGTAAAAAATTTAAATAATGTAGGACTTTTTTTTTTACGATTATCTCAAAATTGTGAGTTAATGGTGAGTTAGGTGAGATGGTCTGAGGGGAGTACTTGGTGGTCGTCGTGATGGTGGGGTGGAGGAAGGACTTAGGTTGGTCGCTCATCAGGAGACACGCAGACGACCACTCCTTCTCCTTCTAACAATCTCCTTCCTCTCACCTCTCCTCCCTTTCCTCTCCTCCCTCTCCGCTCTCCCTCCCACTCACCTCTCCCTTCCTCACTCTCCCTCCCTTTCCCCTCTCCTCCCTCTCACTCTCTCCCTCCCTCACACTCTCCTTCCCTTTTTTTACTCTCCTCCCTCTCCACACTCTCCCGTGCCTCTCGTAATGTGATTTTGGTGGATCAAGTGGAGTTTCTCCTGCTGGGGGACAGACCTTCTATGGCCTCCTACCAGGTGTTCCCGCCCCCACCTCTGTGTACACCTTCACAACGCACCTCACAACAGGAAATTCACGCCTCCACAACAGGTAACTCACTTCACAACAGGTAACTCTGTGTAACTCACACCTCCACAACAGGTAACTCACTTCACAACTACGTGCTCGCTACAACAGGTAACTCACACCTCCACAACAGGTAACTCCACCTTCACAACAGGTACTCACACCTCCTGAGGTAACTCCACCTCACAACTGGTAACTCCTCCCACAACAGGTAACTCACACACAAAAATGTCCCACAGCTTAACTCACGCCTCCACAACAGGTAACTCACCCTCACAACAGGTAACTCACCTCCCCCAACAGGTAACCACACCTCACAACAGGTAACTCATTCCTTCACAACAGGTAACTCACCTCACAACAGGTAACTCATTCCTCCTATGGGTAATTCACCTCCACAACAGGTAACTCACGCCTCCACAACAGGTAATTCACGCCTCCACAACAGGTAACCCTCCACAACAGGTAATTCACGCCTCCACAACGTAATTCCGCCTCCACAACAGGTAACTCCCTCCACAACAGTAACTCACGCCTCCACAACAGGTACACTCACGGTCCTCCCAACAAATGCTCACCCTCCCAACAGTACACCTCCACCAAGTAGACTCAGTCCTCCACAACAGGTAACTCACGCCTCCCACAACAGGTATTCACTCCACAACAAGTACTCGATCTACAACAGGTAACACGCCTCCCTAACAAAGTAACTCACTCCTCAACAACAGTGTAACTCACGCCTCCACAACAGGTAACTCCTCCTCCACAACAGGTAACTCACGAACGTGCTCCGCCTCCACAACAGGTAACTCCGCCTCCACAACAGGTAACTCGCCTCCACAGCAGATTAACTCACGCCTCCACAACAGGTAACTCCTCCTCCACAACAGAGTAACTCACCTCCTACATCCTTACAACAGGTAACTCACTCCTCCACAACAGGTAACTCCACTCATCCTCCTCCACAACAGGTAACTCACTCCTCCTAACCAGGTAACTCACTCCTACAACAGGCCACACTACACAACAGGTAACTCACACCTCACAACAGGTAACTCACTCCTGCACAACAGGTAACTCACTCCTGCACAACTGGTAACTCACGCCTCCACAACTGGTAACTCACTCCTCCCACAAACAACAGTCCTCCCTGGGTAACTCACTCCTCCACAACAGGTAACTCACTCCTCCAACAGAGTATCCCACTCCTCCACAACAGGTAACTCACTCCTCCACAACAGGTAACTCACTCCTGCACAACAGGTAACTCACACCTCCACAACAGGTAACTCCTCCTCCCCAGGTAATGGTTCATGGGCGTGTAGAGCAACCAGTACGACCCCTCCTCCCACATCAGACAGCAAAGTAAACAACAATGGCCTGGAAACTCTTACAACAGCAGATCACACGACAGCTCCGGATAACGACGGGAAATTACATATGTTTATAGAGTTATTCCCTTGAGGCACTCACTCACTCACTCACTCACTCACTCACTCACTCCACTTACAGAGAGAGAGAGATACACCCCAATAACAGCATCACGTCACCCCCTGAGCCCCTCGACATGCGCCGCTCCACAAGATAATAAACACCGGCATCTCTCACCTGGAGGCTGTAGGTCTCGTGTTTACCTGAGAAGACGTGGGTGTGTCTCTCAGGTGTCTCTCTGTCTCCCCGCGGGTGGTATACGTTTGTTTCTCTTACCTATCTTCTTTTCTCTCCTCCAAATCCCTTATCTCCCCGTGTATATTAGGTCCTCTTACCAATTCTCCCCAACTCCTCTATCTTGCCTCCCAAGCACACGTTCTTTAATCTAACCCCACCCCCCAATTCCTGTATCTCCCCGTGCCTGTTAAGTCCCCAGGTAACCATCCCATCAATTATCCTCCCCACCTTCGTCCTGTCCTTTATCACCCCATTTTCACCTCTTCGTTTTCCCTTCTTTCATCCTAGTCCATCATTTAAATCTCCTCGCCTTTCCTCCCCTCTCCTTCGTTTCCTCTCTTTTACCTCCCCTATTTACCTCCCCATCTTCTCTTCTTCTCCTTCTGGTGTTTCCTCCCAACTTCCTCATCTATTCTCCCATCCTGAGATCGGTCTTCCCGTCACCTCCATCTTCCCCACCAACTCTCTCACCCCCATTTCCCTCTCATTCCTCACCATCTTCAATCTTATCAGCCTCCCTCCTTGCTTTCCCTTCACCCTTTCTCCCTTTGTCACCTTGCAAGGGCACACCCACCCACTCCTTCCCACCACCATTCCTCGGTTCCTCTCTCTCTCTCTCTCTCTCTCTCTCTCTCTCCAGTATAAAGGTGGTCCCCTAAAATGGCGTAACTTGGCTGAGGAGACGTCACTTCCTTTAGTCCAAGAGGAACAACATGGCGTGGTGGACGAGAGAAGAGAGAGAGAGAGAGAGAGAGAGAGAGAGGGCTGGTGATGGCCGCTGGTCAACTCAAGAAGGAGGACGCTACAGGGACTTGCAGAGTCTTGAGAGAACCAACCCGGGCGAATAGTCGGACCTGACGTGTGACGGCGGTGTGGCGGGAAGGAGAAAAGAAAATATGTGTGGTATATAAACCTTTAAAAATATCAACAACGAGAGAGAAAATAAGTTTGAAAATATAAACAAGATGGAGAAAAATAGAAAAAATTACACACACACACACACACAATGAGTCATTCAAATCAACTCATGTAAAATTTACTAGGTGGTGGCGTCAAACAGGGCGAGCGAGGAACCGCTTTTAATATGCGTGGTGGCAGGGCGTCCAGTGATCAGCGGCTCATAATGGAGTGTACTGTGGCGGGAGTTGATAATCTGCTGTTGACTGACTCAGAAAGTTGTTGACACGTGTGTATGTGTGTGTGTGTGTATGTGTGTGTGTGTGTGTGTGTGTGTGTGTTTCATTGTGGGTGTTTCATATTGTGTGTTTCATTGTGGGTGTTTCACTGTGTGTGTGTGTGTGTGTGTGTGTGTTTCATTGTGGGTGTTTCATTGTGGGTGTTTCACTGTGTGTGTGTGTGTGTGTTTTATTGTGTGTTGTCTCAGTGTGTGTGTGTGTGTGTGTTATGTCTCATTGTGTGTGTGTGTGTGTGTGTGTGTGAACAAATATTAGAACAGTACTGATGCAGTTCAATAGCAACAATCAATACGACTAACAAGGAGGAGCAGGCAACGACCCTGGCTGTCAACACACACGACCCTTGTGATCCAGGTCGCTGTTGTAGTCCCTAATGTTATAGCCTACATATTGTAGTCCCTGATGTAGCTAATAATTGTAGCCTTTATAAAAGTAGTCCCTGTTGTCGTAGTTCCTTATCTTATAATTGTATTCCTGAATGATATAGCCCCTGATAGTGTAGACCCTCAAAGACTAGTATAGTAGTAGTAGTAGTAGTAGTAGTAGTAGTAGTAGTAGTAGTAGTAGTAGTAGCGT
>NW_024731190.1:0-20120 GCF_018991925.1 Homarus americanus | reverse complement strand
CAGAAACTGCCAGGTACACCTCAGACACTCCCAGGTAAAAGCTCAGACACTAGTGCAACACCAGACACTCCCAGGTGCACCTGTGACACTCCCAAGTGCACCTCTGACACTCCCAGCAACACCTCCTGACACCCCAGGTACACCTCCGACACTCCCAGGTACACCTCTGACACTCCCAGGTACACCACACACCCAGGTACACCTTTGACACTCCCAGGTACACCTCTCATACTCCCAGGTACACTTCCGATACTCCCAGGTACACCTCAGATACTCCCGGGTACACCTCCGATACTCCCGGGTACACCTCAGACACTCCCTGGTTCACCTCTGACACTTCCAGATACACCTCTGACACTCCCAGGTACACCAATGATACTACCAGGTACACCTCTGACACTCCCAGGTACACCTCTGACACTCCCAGGTACACCTCCGACACTCCCAGGTACACCTCTGACACTCTCAGGAACACCTCTGACACTCCCAGGTACACCTCTGACACTTCCAGGTACACCCCTGACACTTCCAGGTACACCCCTGATACTTCCAGATACACATCTGACATTCCCAGGTACACCAATGATACTACCAGGTACACCTCTGACACTCCCAGGTACACCGCTGAAACTCCCAGGTACACCTGACACACTCTGCAGGTACACCGCTGACACTGCCAGGTACAAGACACTGCCAGGTACACTTCATACACTCCCAGGCAAAGCTCAGACACTCCCCAGTTACACCTCAGAACTCCCAGGTGCACCTGTGACACTCCCAGTGACACCTCTAACACTCCCAGGCACACATCTGACACTCCCAGGTACACCGCTGACACTCCCAGTTACAACTCAGGCACTCCCAGGTACACTCTCTGACCTCCACATACACCCCTGACACTTCCAGGTACAACTCCTGACCCTTCCAGGTACACCTCTGACACTCCCAGGTACACTTCCCAAACTCCCAGGTACACCTCTGACACTCCCAGGTACACCGCTGACACTCCCAGGCCACCTCTGACACCCCAGGTACTCCACTGACATTCCATGGTTCACCTCTGACACCCCTGGTTCACCTGACACTCCCAGGTACACCTCTGACATTCCCAGGTACACCTCCGATACCCAGGCACTGATTCTCCCAGGTACTCCTCTGACACTCCTGGTACACCTCTGACACTCCCAGACACACCTCAGATAATCCCAGGTACACCTCTGACACTTCCAGATACACCTCTGACACTCCCAGGTACACCCAATGATACCAGGTACCACCTCTGACACTCCCAGGTACACCTCTGATACTCCCAGGTACACCTTCGATACTCCCAGGTACACTCTTCAGACACCTCCTGGTTCACCTCTGACACTCCCTGTCTACCTCTGACACCCCTGGTACACCCTGACACTCCCAGGTACACCTCTTACACTCCCTGGTTCTCCCTGATACTCCCAGGTTCACCTCAAACACTCCCAGGTACACCTCTGACACTCCCAGGTACTACTCTGACACTCCCAGGTACACCTCTGACACCCCAGGTACACCTCTGACACTCCCAGTTACACCTGACAGTCCCAGGTACACCCCTGACACACTTCCAGGTACACCTCTGACACTCCCAGGTACACCAATGACACTCCCAGGTTCACCACTGACACTCCTGGCACTCTGACACTCCCAGGTACACCAATGACACTCCCAGGTACACACCTCTGACACTTCAAGGTACACCTCTGACACTCCCAGGTACACCTCTGACACTCCCAGGTACACCTCTGACACTCTAAGGAACACCTCTGACACTCCCAGGTACACCTCTGACACTCCCAGGTACACCTCTGACAATCCTAGGTACACCAATGATACTACCAGGTACACCTCTGACACTAGGTACACCTCCGATACTCCCAGGTTCACCTCCGATACTCCTGTGCACCACCTCAGACACTCCCGGTTCACCTCTGATACTTCCAGATACACCTCTGACACTCCCACGTACACCTCTGACACTCCCAGGTACACCTCGACACTCCCAGGTACACCCCTGACACTCTCAGGAACACCTCTGACACTCCTAGGTACAATCTGATACTCCCAGGTACACCTCTGACACTCCCAGGCACACCTCTGACACTTCCACGTACACCCTGACACTTCCAGGTACACCCTCTGACACTCCCAGGACACCTCTGATACTCCCAGGCACCTCTGACACTTACGGATACACTCTGACACTCCCAGGTACACCAATCACACCCCAAGTACAACTCTGACACTCCCAGGTACACCACTGACACTACCAGATACACCTATGACACTCCAGGTACACCCCTGACACTCCCAGTTACACCCCGACACTCCCAGGTACCTCTGACAATCCCAGGTACACCTCAGGCACTCCCAAGCACACCGCTGACACTTCCAGGTACACCCTTGACACTTCCAGGTACACCCCTGACACTTCCAGGTACACCCCTGACACTTCCAGATACACCTCTGACACCCCAGGTACACCAATCACACTCCCAAGTACAACTCTGACACTCCCAGGCACCAATCACACTCCTAGGTACACTCTGACACTCCCAGGTACACCGCTGACACTCCCAGGCACACCGCTGACACTGCAAGATACACCTCTGACATTCCATGTACACCTCAGACACTTCCAGGTAGACCTCAGACACCCCAGGTACACCTCAGACACTCCCAGGTACACCTCTGACACTCCCAGGTACACCTCTGACACTCCCAGGTACCTTGACGCTCCCAGGTACCTCAGACACCTCCCAGGTACACCTCAGGCACCTCCCAGGTACACCTCTGACACCCAGGCACCCCTGACACTTCCAGGTACACCCCTGACACCTCCAGGTACACCTCTGACACTCCCAGGTACACCAATGACACTCCCAGGACAGCACTGACAACTCCCAGGTACACCTCTGACACCCGGTACTCCACTGACATTCCATGGTTCACCTCTGACACTCCCTGTTCACCTTGACACTCCCAGGTAACACCTCTGACATTCCCAGGTACACCTCCGATACTCCCAGGTACACCAATGATACTACCAGTTACACCCCTGGACATTCCCATGTACACCTCTGACACTAGGCCAAACCCTCTGACACTCTCAGGAACACCTCTGACACTTCCAGGCACCTCTGACACTCCCGGGCACACCTCTGACACTTCCAGGTACACCCCTGACACTCGGTACACCCCTGACATCCCAGGTCACCAATGACACTCCCAGGCACATTCCTGACACTCCCTGGTACACCTGACACTCCCAGAACCCCTCTGACACCCCAGGTACACCAATGACAACTCCCAGGTACACCTCTGACACTTCAGGGTACACCTCTGACACCGCAGGTACACCCTGACACTCCCAGGTACACCTCTGACATCCAAGGAACACCTCTACACTCCCAGGTACACCTCTGACACTTCCAGATTCACCTCACACTCCCAGGTACACCAATGATACTACCAGGTACACCTCTGACACTCCCAGGTACACCTCTGACACTCCCAGGTACACCTCTGACACTCCCGGGTACACCTCTGACACTCTGGAACACCTCTGACACTCCCAGGTACACCTCTGACACTTCCAGGTACACCCCTAACACTTCCAGGTACACCCTGATACCCAGATACACCTCTGACATTCCCAGGTACACCATGATACTACCAGGTACACCTCTGACACTCCCAGGTACACCGCTGACACTCCCAGGTACACCCCTGACACTTCCAGGTACACCGCTGACACTGCCAGGTACACCTCCAGACACTGCCAGGTACACTTCAACACTCCCAGGTAAAGCTCAGACACTCCCAGTTACACCTCAGAAACTCCCAGGTGCACCTGTGACACTGCACCTCTGACACTCCCAGGCACACATCTGACACTCCCAGGTACACCGCTGACACTCCCAGTTACACCAGGCACCCGGTACCTCTGACACTTCCACGTACACCCCTGACACTTCCAGGTACCTCCTGACCCTTCCAGGTGCCACCTCTGACACTCCCAGGTACACCTCTGACACTTCCAGGTACACCCCTGACACTCAGGTACACCCCTGACCTCCCAGGTCACCCAATGACACTCCCAGGTACACCTCTGACACTCCCTGGTACACCTTGACACTCCCAGGAACCCCTCTGACACTCCCAGGTACACCAATGACACTCCCAGGCACACTCCTGACACTTCAGGTACACCTCTGACACTCCCAGGTACACCTCTGACACTCCCAGGTACACCTCTGACACTCTAAGGAACACCTCTGACACTCCTGGTACACCTCTGACACTTCCAGATACACTTGACACCCCAGGTACACCAATGATACAGGCACACCTCTGACACCCACACCTCAGACACTCCCAGGTACACCTCTGACACTCCGGCACACCTCTGACACTCTCCAGGAACACCTCTGACACCCCAGGCACACCCCTGACAACTTCCAGGTACACCCCTGACACTCGGTACACCCCTGATACTTCCATACACCCCTGACATTCCCAGGTACACCAATGATACTACCAGGTACACCTCTGACACTCCCAGGTACACCGCTGACACTCCCAGGTACACCTCCCTGACACTTCCAGGTACACCTCAGACACTGCCAGGTACACTTCATACACTCCCAGGCAAGCTCAGACACTCCCAGTCACACCTCAGAAACTCCCAGGTGCACCCTGACACTCCCAAGTGCACCTCTGACACTCCCAGGCACACATCTGGCACTCCCAGGCACACCCGCTGACACTCCCAGTTACACCTCAGGCACCCCAGGTACACCTCTGACACTTCCACGTACACCCCTGACACTTCCAGGCCACTTCACCCTTCCAGGTACACCTCTGACACCCAGGCACACCTCTTACACTCCCTGTTCTCCCTGATACTCCCAGGTACACCTCAAACACTCCCAGGCACACCTCTGACACTCCCAGGTACCACTCTGACACTCGCAGGTACACCTCACACTCCCAGGTACACCTCTGACACTCCCAGTTACACCTCCGACAGTCCCAGGTACACCCCTGACACTTCCAGGTACACCTCTGACACTCCCATGTACACCAATGACACTCCCAGGCACACCACTGACACCCCTGGTACACCTCTGACACCCCAGGTACACCAATGACACTCCCAGGTACACCTCTGACACTTCAAGGTACACCTCTGACACTCCCAGGTACACCTCTGACACTCCCAGGTACACTCCTCTGACACTCTAAGGAACACCTCTGACACTCCCAGGTACAACCTCTGACACTCCCAGGTACACCTCTGACACTCCCAGGTACACCATGATACTACCAGGTACACCTCTGACACTCCCAGGTACACCTCCTCCGATACTCCCAGGTTCACCTCCGATACTCCAGGTACACCCTCAGACACTCCCTGGTTCACCTCTGATACTTCCATATACACCCCTGACACTCCCAGGTACACCTCTGACACTCCCAGGTACACCTCTGATACTCCCAGGTACACCTCTGACACTAGGTACACCTCTGACACTCTCAGGAACACTCTGACACTCCCAGGTACACCAATCACACTCCCAAGTACAACTCTGACACCCCAGGTACACCACTGACACTACCAGATACACCTATGACACTCCAGGTACACCCCTGACACTCCCAGTTACACCCCTGACACTCCCAGGTACACCCTCTGACAATCCCAGGTACACCTCAGGCACTCCCAGGTACACCGCTGACACTTCCAAGTACACCCTTGACACTTCCAGGTACACCCCTGACACTTCCAGGTACACCTCTGACACTCTTCAGATACACCTCTGACACTCCCAGGTACACCAATCACACTCCCAAGTACAACTCTGACACTCCAGGCACACCAATCACACTCCCAAGTACAACTCTGACACTCCCAGGTACACCGCTGACACTCCCAGGTACACCGCTGACACTGCAAGATACACCTCTGACATTCCATGCACACCTCAGACACTTCCAGGCCAGACACCTCCAGGCCCAGGCACCTCAGACACTCCCAGGTACACCTCTGACACTCCGAGTACACCTCCTGACACTCCTAGGTACTCCCTTGACGCTCCCAGGTACTCCTCAGACACTCCCCAGGTACCTCCAGGCACTCCCAGGTACACCTCTGACACTCCCAGGTACTCACTGACATTCCATGGTTCACCTCTGACACTCCCTGGTTCACCTTTGACTCCCAGGTACACCTCTGACATTCCAAGGTACACAAATGACACTCCCAGGTACACCAGACACTCCCAGGTACCATCCTGACACTTCCAGGTACACCTCTGACACTCCCAGGTACACCCTGACCTCCCAGGTACCTTTGACACTCTCAGGAACACCTCTGGCTCTCCCAGGTACACCTCTTTCACTCCTGGTTCTCCTGACACTCCCAGGTACACCTCAGACACTACCAGGTACACCAATGATACCAGGTACACCTCTGACCTCCCAGGTACACCTCCGATACTCCAGGTACACCTCCCGTACTCCCAGGTACACCTCAGACCTCCCTGGTACACCTCTGACTCCCAGGTACCTCTTACTCCTGGTTCTCTGACACTCCCAGGTACCTCAGACACTCCCAGGTACACCTCTGACACTCCCAGGCACACCTCTGACACTCCCAGGTACACCGCTGACACTCCCAGTTACACCGCTGACACTGCCAGATACACCTATGACACTCCAGGTACACACCTGACACTTCCAGGTACACCCGACACTTCCAGGTACACCTCTGACACTCCCAGGTACACCTCTCACACTCTCAAGGACCTCTGACACTCCCAGGTTCACCTCTGACTTCCCCAGGTACCTCTGACCTCCCATGTGCACCTCTGATACTCCCAGGTACACCTCTGACACTTCCAGATACACCTCTGAGGCTCCCAGGTACACCAATGACTTACTACCAGGTACCTCTGACAATCCCAGGTACACCTCCCGTGCTCCCAGGTACACCTCCGATACTCCCAGGTACCTCAGACACTCCTGGTTCACCTCTGACACTTCAGATACACCTCTCACCTCCCAGGTACACCAATGATACTACCAGGTACACCTCTGACCTCTCCAGGTACACCTCCGTTACTCCCAGGCACCTCAGACACTCTGGTTCACCTCTGACGCTCCCTGGTACACCTCTGACACTCCCAGGCACACCTCTTACTCCCTGGTTCTCCCCTGACACTCCCAGGTACACCTCAGCACCCCAGGCCACACTGCTCACTCTCCAGGTACCTCTGACTCCCAGGTACACCTCTGACACTCCAGTTACACCTCCCGACACTCCCAGTTACACCCTTGACACTCTCCAGGTACACCTGACACTCCCAGGTACACCTCTGATACTCCCAGGTACACCTCTGACACTTCCGGATACACCTCTGACACTCCCAGGTACACCAATCACTCTCCCAAGTACAACTCTGAACTCCCAGGTACACCACCCAGCACTGCCAGGTACCTCTGACACTCCAAGGTGCTCCTTTGACGCTGCCAGGTGCTCCTCGGTCACTCCCAGGAACACCTCTGACACTCCCAGGTACCTCTGACACTCCCAGGTACACTGCTGACACTCCCAGGTACACCTCTGACACTCCCACCAGCACCGCTGACACTCCCAGGTACACCGCTGACACTCCCAGGTACACCGCCTGACACTGCCAGGTAAACCTCCAGACACTGCCAGGTACACTTCAGACACTCCCAGGTACAGCTCAGACACTCCGATTACCTCTATAACTCCCAGGTGCACCTGTGACACTCCCAACTGCACCTCTGACACTCCCAGGCACACCTCTGACACTCCCAGGTACACCACTGCCACTCCCAGTTACACCGCCGACACCCCAAGGTGCACCTCGTACACTCCCAGGTACACATCCGACACTCCAAGGTACACCTCTGACACTGACAGGGACACCTCCCCAACCTCCCATATACACCGCCGATACTCACAGGTACACCCCTGACACTCCCAGGTACACCCCTGACAATCCCAGGTACACCTGTGACACTCCCAAGTGCACATCTGACACTCCCATTCACACCTCTGACTCCCCAGGTATACCGCTGCCACTCCCAGTTACACCGCCGACACTGCCATATACACCTGACACTCCAGGTACCCTGACACTCCCCATTACACCCTGACTCTCCCAGGTACACATCAGGCACTCAGGTACACCTCTGACACTTCCAGGTACCTGACACTTCAGGTACACCCCTGACACTTCCAGGTACACCTCTGACACTCCAGGTACCAATGACACTCCCAGGTACACCACTGACACTCCCTGGCACCTCTGACACTCAGGTACCAAAACACTCCCATGCTGCGACACTCCAGGTACACCTCTGACACTCCCAGGTACACTGACACTCCCAGGTACACCGCTGACACTCCCAGGTACACCGCTGACACTGCCAGGTAAACCTCAGACACTGCCAGGTACACTTCAGACACTCCCAGGTACAGCTCAGACACTCGTTCCTCTATAACTCCCAGGTGCACCTGTGACCTCCCAAATCCACCTCTGACACTCCCGGCACACCTCTGTCATCCCAGGTACACCGCTGCCACTCAGTTACCGCCGACACCAAGGTGCACCTCACCACTCCCAGGTACATCCGACACTCCAAGGTACACTCTGACCTGCCAGGGACACCTCTGACACTCCCAGATACACCGCCGATACTCACAGGTACACCTGACCTCCCAGGTACACTGACAATCCCAGGTACACCTGTGACACTCCCAAGTGCACATCTGACACTCCCAGAGCACCTCTGACACTCCCAGGTACCGCTGCCACTCCCAGTTACACCGCCACACCATATACACTGACACTCCAGGTACACCCCTGACACTCCCAGTTACACCCTGACTCTCCCAGGTACACCTCAGGCTCCCAGGTACACCTCTGACACTTCCAGGTACACCCCTGACACTTCCAGGCACCCCTGACACTTCCAGGTACACCTCTGACCTCCCAGGTACCTGTGACCTCCACACCACTGACCTCCCTGGTACACCTCTGACACTCCAGTACAGTGACTCTCAGGTACACCCCTGACACTCCCAGGTACACCTCTGATACTCTCAGGTACTCACTTCCAGATACACCTCTGCACTCCCAGGTACCTCTGACACTCCCAGGTGCACCTCTGATACTCCAGGTATACTCACTTCCAGACCCTCTGACCTCCCAGGTACACACCAACACTACCAGGTACACTTCTGACACTCCCAGGTACACCTCCCGATTCTCCCAGGTACACCTCCCGTACTCCCAGGTATGCCTCAGACACTCCTGGTTCACCTCTGACACTTCCAGATACACCTCTGACACTCCCAAGTACCCAATGATACTACCAGGTACACCTCTGACACTCCCACAGACACCTCCGTGCTCCCAGGTACACCTCCGTTACTCCTAGGTACCTCAGAAACTCCTGGTTCACCTCTGACACTCCCTGGTACACCTCTGACACTCCCAGTACACCTCTTACACTCCCTGGTTTTC
Organism: Homarus americanus; assembly: GCF_018991925.1. NCBI lineage: Eukaryota > Metazoa > Arthropoda > Malacostraca > Decapoda > Nephropidae > Homarus > Homarus americanus. The sequence continues at coordinate 10,524 of NW_024731190.1, read as the reverse complement.
CTGACACTCCCAGGTACCTCAGGCACTCCCAAGTACACCTCTGACACTCCCTGGTACTACTCTGACCTCCCAGGTACACCTCTGACCTCCCAGGTACACCTCTGACCTCCCAGTTACACCTCCGACACTCCCAGTTACACCCCTGACACTCTCAGGTACACCCCTGACACTCCCAGGTACACCCTCTGATACTCTCAGGTACACCTCTGACACTTCCAGACACACCTCTGACACTCCCAGGTACACCAGCCAGCACTACCTCCAGGCACTCCCAGGTACCTCCCGTGCTCCCAGGTACACCTCCCGTGCTCCCAGGTACACCACTGACCTCCCTGGTACACCTCTGACACTCCAAGGTACACAAATGACACTCCCAGGTACCAGGCACTCCAGTACCTCTGACACTTCCAGATACTGACACTCCCAGGTACACCAATGACTACCAGGTACTTCAGCCTCCGTACACCTCCCGATACTCCCAGGTACCTCCGGTCTCCCAGTATACCTCAGACACTCCCTGGTTCACCTCTGACACTTCCAGATACACCTCTGACCTCCCAGGTACACCAATGATACTACCAGGTATACCTCTGACACTCCCAGGTACACCTCCGGTCTCCCAAACACCTCCGTTACTCCCAGGTACACCTCAGAAACTCCTGGTTCACCTCTGACTCTCCCTGGTACACCTCTGGCACTCCCAGGCACCTCTTACACTCTGGTTTTCCTAACACTCCCAGTACCTCAGACACTCCCAAGTACACCTCTGACTCCTGGTACTACTCTGACACTCCCAGGTACACCTCTGACACTCCAGGTACACCTCTGACACTCCCAGTACCTCCGACACTCCCAGTTACACCCCTGACACTCTCAGGTACACCTGACACTCCCATTACACCTCTGATATCTCAGGTACACCTCTGACACTTCCAGATACACCTCTTGCCTCCCAGGTACCAGCCAACACTACCAGGTACCTCACACTCCCAGGTACACCTCCGTGCTCCCAGGTACACCTCCCGAACTCCCGTCACCTCAAACACTCCCTGGTTCACCCCTGACACTTCCAGATACCTCTGACACTCCCAGGTACACCAATGATACTACCAGGTACACCTCTGGCTTAGGTACACCTCCGATACTCCCAGGTACACCTCCGTTACTCCCAGGTACACCTCAGACACTCTGGTTCACCTCTGACACTCCCTGGTACACCTCTGACCTCCCAGGTACACCTCTTACACTCCTGGTTTCTCCTGACACTCCCAGGTACCTCAGACACTCCCAGGTACACCTCTGACACTCCCCTGTTACTCTGACACTCCCAGGTACACCTCTGAGCACTCCCAGGCACCTCTGACACTCCCAGTTACTACACTCCCAGTTACACCCCTTGACACTCTCAGGTACACCCCTGACCTCCCAGGTACACCTCTGATACTCCCAGGCACCTCTGACACTTCGAATACACTGACACTGCGTACACCAATCACTCTCCCAAGTACAACTCTGACCTCCCAGGCACCCACTGACACTACCAGGTACACCTCTGACACTCCAAGGTACTCCTTTGACGCTGCCGTGCTCCTCAGACACTCCCAGGAACACCTCTGACCTCCCAGGTACACCTCTGACACTCCCAGTGCACCAATGACACTCCCAGGTACACCACCTGACACTCCCTGGTACACCTCTGACACTCCCAGGTACACAAATGACACTCCCAGTGCACCAATGACACTCCCAGGTACACCTCTGATACTTCCAGGTACACCTCTGACACTCCCAGGTACACCTCTGACACTCCCAGGTACCTCTGCACTCTCAGGAACACCTCCTGACTCTCCCAGGTACACCTCTTACACTCCCTGGTTCTCCCCTGACACTACAGGTACACCTCAAGCCTCCCAGGTACACCAATGACACTACCAGGTACACCTCTGACACTCCCAGGTACACCTCCCGTGCTCAGAGGTACACCTCCGATGCTAACAGGTACACCTCAGACACTCCCTGGTTCTTTGACTTCCAGAATACACTCAGCTCCCAGGTACACCAGCCAATGCTACCAGGTACCTCTGACACTCCCAGGTACACCTCCGATACTCGGTACCTCCGATACTCCCAGGTACACCTCAGACACTCCTGGTCCTCTGTTCTCCCAGGTGCCTCTTACTCCTGGTTTCTCACACTCCACTCCTTACACCTCTGACCTCCCAGGTACACCTCTTACACTCCCTGGTTCTCCTGACCTCCCAGGTACACCTCAGACACTCCCAGGTACACCTCTGACACTCCCTGGTACTACTCTGACCTCCCAGGTACACCTCTGTTCAGTACCTCTGACACTCCAATTACCTCCGACCTCCCAGTTACCCTTGACACTCTCAGGTACACCCCAACCTCCCAGTACACCTCTGATATTCCCAGGTACCTCTGACACTTCCAGATACCTCTGACACTGCCAGGTACACCAATCACTCTCCCAGTACAACTGACACTCCCAGGCCACTGACACTACCAGGTACACCTCTGACACTCCAAGGTACTCCTTTGATGCTGCCAGGTACTCCTCAGACCCTCCAGGAACACCTCTGACACTCCCAGGTACACCTCTGACCTCCCAGGTACACCTATGACACTCCCAAGTTCCACTGACACTCCTGGTACACCTCTGACTCTCCCAGGTACATCAAACACTCCCAGGTACCTGTGACACTCCCAGGTACACCTCTGACACTTCAGGTACACCTCCCAGCCTCCCAGTACCTCTGGCCTCCCAGGTACCTCTCTGACACTCTCAGGAACATCTGCTTTGCCTCTCTACCCCTCCCTGGTTCTCCCCGACCTCCCAGGTACCTCAGACCTCCCAGGTACACCAATTACCAGGTACACCTCCCTCTCCAGGTACACCTCCGATACTCACAGGTACACCTCCGATACTAGCAGGTACACCTCAGACACTCCCTGGTTCACCTTTGACACTTCCAGATACACCTCTGACACTCCCAGGCACCAGCCAGTGCTACCAGGTACACCTCCAGGCACTCCCAGGCCTCCGTGCTCCCAGGTACACCTCGATGCTCCCAGGTACACCTCAGACACTCCCTGGTACCTCCCTCCCCAGGTACCTCTTACACTCCCTGGTTCTCCTGACACTCCCAGGTACACCTCAGACACTCCCAGGTACCTCTGACACTCCCAGGCACACTCCCCAGCCTCCCAGGTACACCGCCAGCACTCCCAGTTACACCGCTGACACTGCCAGATACCTATGACACTCCAGGTACCCCTGACACTCCCAGTTACACCCCTGACACTCCCGGTGCACCCCTGACACTTCCAGGTACACCCCTGACACTTCCAGGTACATCTCTGACACTCCCAGGTACACCTCTGACACTCTCAGGAACACCTCCTGACACTCCCAGGTACACCTCTGACATTCCCAGGTACACCTCTGACACTCCCAGGTGCACCTCTGATTACTCTGGTATCTCTGACACTTCAGATACCTCTGACACTCCCAGGTACACCAATGACACTACCAGGTACACTTCTGACACTCCCAGGTACACCTCCCGTGCTCAGGTACCTCCCGTACTCCCAGGTATACCTCAGACACTCCTGGTTCACCTCTGACTTCCTAGAATACACCTCTGACACTCCCAGGTTCACCAGCCAATACCAGGTACACCTCTCAAGCTCCCAGGTACACCTCCAATACTCCCAGGTACACCTCCCGTTACTCCTAGGTACACCTCGCAACTCCCTGGTTCACCTCTGACACTCCCTGTACACCTCCCCAACACTCCCAGGTCACCTCTTACACTCCTGGTTTTTCCTGACCTCCCAGGTACACCTCAGACACTCCCAAGTACACCTCTGCACTCCCTGGTACTACTCTGACACTCCAAGGTACACCTCTGACACTCCCAGGTACACCTCTGACCTCCCAGTTACTCCGACACTCCCAGTTACACCCTGACTCTCAGGTACACCCTGACACTCCCAGGTACACCTCTCCCACTCTCAGGTACCTCTGACACTTCCAGACACCTCTGTGCTCCCAGGTACACCAAAGCACTACCAGGTACACCTTTGACCTCCCAGGTACACCTCCGATACTCCCAGGTACACCTCCGATACTCCCAGGTACACCTCAGACACTCCCTGATTCACCTATGACACTTTCAGATACCTCTGTACTCCCAGTGCACCAATGATACTACCAGGTACACCTCTGACACTCCCAGGTACACCTCCGTGCTCCCAGGTACACCTCCGTTACTCCCAGGTACACCTCAGACACTCCCTGGTTCACCTCTGACACTCCCTGGTACACCTCTGACACTCCCAGGTACACCTCTTACACTCCCTGGTTCTCCCTGACACTCCCAGGTACACCTCAGACACTCCCAGGTACACCTCCTGACACCCCTGGTACACTACTCTGACACTCCCAGGTACCTCTGACACTCCCAGGTACACCTCTGACACTCCCAGTTACACCTCCCGACACTCCCAGTTACACCCTTGACACTCTCAGGTACACCCTCGACACTCCCAGGTACACCTCTGATACTCCCAGGTACACCTCCCCACACTTCCGGATACACCTCTGACACTGCCAGGTACACCAATCACTCTCCCAAGTACAACTCTGACACTCCCAGGTACCACACAACACTACCAGGTACACCTCCTGACACTCCAAGGTACTCCCTTGATGCTGCCAGGTACTCCTCGGACACTCCCAGAAACTCGGCCTCCCAGGTGCACCTCTGACACTCCCAGGTACACCAATGACACTCCCAGGTTACACCACTGACACTCCTGGTACACCTCTGACACTCCCAGGTACACAAATGACACTCCCAGGTACACTAGTGACACTCCCAGGTACACCTCTGACACTTCCAGGTACCTCTGACCTCCCGGTCACACCTTGACACTCCCAGGTACACCTCTGACACTCTCAGGAACACCTCTGACTCTCCCAGGTACACCTCTTACCTCCCTGGTTCTCCTTGCTCCCAGGTACCTCAGACACTCCCAGGTACAATGATACTATCAGGTACACCTCTGACACTCCCAGGTACACCTCCCGTACTCTAGGTACCTCCCGATACTAGCAGGTACACCTCAGACACTCCCTGGTTCACCTTTGACACTTCCAGATAACACCTCTGACACTCCCAGGTACACCAGCAATGCTAGGTACACCTCTGACACTCCCAGGTACACCTCCGATCTCCCAGGTACACCTCCGATACTCCCAGGTCACCTCAGACACTCCTGGTACCTCTGACGCTCCCAGGTACCTCTTACACTCCTGGTTCTCCCCAACACTCCCAGGTACACCTCAGACACTCCCAGGTACCTCCCCAACCTCCCAGGCACACCTCTGACACTCCCAGGTACACCTCTGACACTCCCAGTTACACAACACTGCCAGATACACCTATGACACTCCAGGTACCCCAGCCTCCCAGTTACACCCCTGACACTCCCAGGTACACCCCTGACACTTCCAGGTACCCCTGACACTTCCAGGTACATCTCTGACACTCCCAGGTACACCTCTGACTCTCTGAACACCTTTGACCCCAGGTACCTCTGACACTCTCCCAGGTACACCTCTGACACTCCCAGGTGCACCTCTGATACTCCCAGGTATGCCTCTGACACTTCCAGATCACCTCTGACGCTCCCAGGTACACCAATGACACTACCAGGTACACTTCTGACTCCCAGGTACACCTCCGTGCTCCCAGGTACACCTCCCGTGCTCCCAGGTATACCTCAGACGCCTGGTTACCTCTGACGCTTCAGAATACTGACACTCCCAGGCACACTATGATCACTACCAGGTACCTCTGACACTCCCAGGTACACCTCCGATACTCCCAGGAACACCTCCGTTGCTCCCAGGTACCTCCAGCTCCCTGGTTCACCTCTGACACTCTGGTACCTCTCCAACCTCCCAGGTACACCTCTTACCTCCTGGTTTTCTGAGCACTCCCAGGTACACCTCAGACACTCCCCAGTACACCTCTCACACTCCTGGTACTACTCTGACACTCCCAGGTACACCCCCTGACCTCCCAGGTACACCTCTGACACTCCCAGTTGCACCTCCGACACTCCCGGGTTACACCAGCCTCTAGGTACACCTGACCTCCCAGGTACCTCCTGATACTCAGGCACCTCTGACACTTCCAGATACACCTCTGACACTCCCAGGTACACCAATGACACTGGTACCTCTGACACTCCCAGGTACACCTCCCGATACTCCCAGGTACACCTCCCGTGCTCCCAGGTACACCCCAGACACTCCCGTGGTTCACCCTGACACTTCGAATACCTCTGACACTCCCAGGTACACCAACGATACTACCAGGTACACCTGACACTCCCAGGTACACCGATCTCCCAGGTACCTCCGATTCTCCCAGGTACACCTCAGACACTCCCTGGTACACCTCTGGCCTCCCAGGTACACCTCTTACTCCCTGGTTCTCCCCTGACACTCCCAGGTACACCTCGAACCTCCCAGGTACACCTCTGACACTCCCAGGTACACCTCCTGACCTCCCAGTGCACCGCTGCCTCCCAGTTACACAGCTGACACTGCCAGATACACCTATGACACTCCAGGTCACCCCTGACACTCCCAGTTACACCCCTGACACTCCCAGGTACACCCCCGACCTTCCAGGTACACCCCTGACACTCTCAGGTACACCTCTGACACTCGCAGTACCTCCCAAGCACTCTCCAGGAACACCTCTGACACTCCCAGGTACACCTCTGACACTCCCAGGTACACCTCCTGACACTCCCAGGTGCACCTCTGATACTCCCAGGTACACCTCTGACACTTCCAGATACACCTCTGACGCTCACAGGTGCACCAATGACACTACCAGGTACACCTCTGACACTCCAAGGTACACCTCCGTACTCCCAGGTACCTCCCGTCCTCCCAGGTACACCTCCAGACACCCTGGTTCACCTCTGACACTGAATACACCTCTGGCTTACTCCCAGGTACACCAATGATACTACCAGGTACACCTCTGACCTCCCAGGTACACCTCCGTTACTCCCAGTACACCTCAGACACTCCCTAGGTTCACCTCTGGCCTCCTGGTACCTCCCATCCCAGGCACACCTCTTACACCTCCTGGTTCTCCCACACTCCCAGGTACACCTCCAGGCCTCCCAGGTACCTCTGACCTCCCTAGGTACTACTCTGACTTGCTCTCAGGTACACCTCTGGCACTCCCAGGTACACCTCTGACTCTCCCAGTTACACCTCCCGACACTCCCAGTTACACCCCTTGCACTCCCAGGTACCTCTGATACTCCCCAGGTAAACCTCTGACACTTCCGGATACACCTCTGACTCCCAGGTACACCAATCACTCTCCCAAGTACAACTCTACACTCCCAGGTACACCACTGACACTGCCAGGTACCTCTCCTCCAAGGTACTCTCGCCCAGCGCTGCCAGGTACTCTCCAGGCCTCCCAGGGAACACCTCTGACACTCCCAGGTACACCTCCGACACTCCCAGGCACACTGCCCCAACCTCCCAGGTACACCTCTGACACTCCCAGGTACACCTCTGACACTCTGATTGCACCGCTGACACTCCCAGGTACACTGACTGCCAGGTAAACCTCAGACACTGCCAGGTACACTTCAGACACTCCCAGGTACAGCTCAGACACTCCCAGCACTTACCCTGCTCCCAGGTGCACCTGTGACACTCCCAAATGCACCCTCTGACACTCCCAGGCACACCTCTGACCTCCCAAGTACACCGCTGCCACTCCCAGTTACACCGCCACTCCCCAAGGTGCACCTCATACACTCCCAGGTACATCCGACCTCCAGGTACACCTCTGACACTGCCAGGAACACCTCCCACTCCCAGCTACACCGCCGATACTCACAGGTACACTGACACTCCCAGGTACACCCCTGACAATCCCGGTACACCTGTGACACTCCCAAGTGCACATCTCACACTCCCAGGCACACCTCTGACACTCCCAGGCCCGCTGCCACTCCCAGTTACACCGCCGACACTGCCACCTGTGACACTCCCAGGTACACCCCTATCACTCCCAGTTACACCCTGGCTCTCCCAGGTACACCTCAGGCACTCCCAGGTACACCTCTGACACATCCAGGTACACCCCTGACACTTCCAGGTACACCCTGACACTTCCAGGTACCTCTGACACTCCCAGGTACGCAATGACACTCCCAGGTACACACTGACACTCCCTGATGCCTCTGACACTCCAGGTACACAAACCAGCACTCTCCAGTACCCCAACACTCCAGGTACACCTCTGATGCTCTCAGGCCTCTGACACTTCCAGATACACCTCTGACACTCCCAGGTACACCTCCGAGACTCCCAGGTGCACCTCTGATACTCAGGTATCCCTGACACTTGAATACCTCTGACACTCCCAGGTACCTGTGACACTACCAGGTACACTTCTGGCCTCCCAGGTACACCTCCCGATACTCCCAGAGTACACCTCCGATACTCCCAGGTATGCCTCAGACACTCCCTGGTTCACCTCTGACACTTCCAGATACACCTCTGACACTCCCAGGTACACCACCATTACTACAGCCTCTGCCTCCCAGGTACACCTCCCGTACTCCCAGGCACACCTCCGTTGCTCCCTAGAGTACACCTCAGATACTCCCTGGTTCACCTCTGACACTCCCTGGTACACCTCCACTCCAGGTACACCTCTTACACTCCTGGTTTTCTGTTGTCCCAGGACACCTCAGACACTCCCAAGTACACCTCTGACCTCCTAGTACTACTCTGGCCTCCCAGGTACACCTCTGACACTCCCAGGTACACCTCCTGACTCCCAGTTACCTCCGACGCTCCCAGTTACACCCCTACACACTCTCAGGTACACACCCCTGACACTCCCAGGTACACCTCTGATGCTCTCAGGTACCTCTGACACTTCCAGATACACCTCTGACACTCCCAGGTACACCACTGACACTACCAGGCACCTCTGACACTCCAGGTACACCTCCAGATACTCCCAGGTACACCTCCCATGCTCCCAGGTACACCTCAGACACTCCTGGTTCACCTCTGACACTCCAGACACCTCTGACACTCCCAGGTACACCAATGATACTACCAGGTACACCTCTGACACTCCCAGTACCTCCGATACTCCCAGGTACACCTCCGTTACTCCCAGGTACACCTCCAGACACTCCCTGGTTCACCTCTGGCCTCCCTGGTACCTCTGACCTCCCAGGTACACCTCTTACACTCCTAGTTCTCCCCTGACACTCCCAGGTACACCTCAGACACTCCCAGGTGCACCTCCCACACTCCCTGGTCTACTCTGACACTCCCAGGTACCTCTGACTTACTCCCAGGTACACCTCTGACCTCCCAGTTACACCTCCCGACCTCCCAGTTACACCCTTGACACTCTCAGGTACACCCCCGGCACTCCCAGGTACCTCACCAGTACTCCCAGGTAAACCTCTGACACTTCCGGATACACCCCTGACACTCCGGGTACACCAATCACTCTCCCAAGTACAACTCCTGACACTCCCAGGTACACCACTGACACTACCAGGTACACCTCTGACACTCCAGGCACTCCTTTGACTGCCAGGTACTCCTCAGACACTCCCAGGAACACCTCCCAGCCTCCCAGGCACCTCCTGACCTCCCAGGTACACCAGACACTCCCAGGTACACCACGGCTCCTGGTACACCTCTGTCACTCCAGGTACAAGCCAACATGCTCCCAGGTACCCACTAGTGACACTCCCAGGTACCCCTCCTGACTTCCAGGTACACCTCTGACACTCCCAGGTACCTTTGTGGCCTCCCAGGTACACCTCTGACACTCTCCAAGGGGTACACCTCAGCTCTCCCAAGTACACACCTCTGCTCCTGGTTTCTCCCCCTGACCTCCCAGGTACACCTCAGACCTCCCAGGTTCACCAAGATACTACCAGGTACACCAGTAACCTCCCAGGTACACCTCCCATACTCCCAGGTACCTCCGATGCTAGCAGGTACACCTCCAGACACTCCCTGGTTCACCTGACACTTCAGATAACACCTCTGACACTCCCAGGTACACCAATGATACTCCAGGCACCTCTGACACTCCCAGGTACACCTCCCATGCTCCCAGTGCACCTCCGATGCTCCCAGGTACACCTCAGACCTCCCTGGTACACCTCTCCCAACCTCCCAGGTACACCTCTTACACTCCCTGGTTTCTCCTGTGCTCCCAGGTACACCTCAGACCTTGCTCCCAGGTACACCTCTGTGCTCCCAGGCACACCTCCCAAACCTCCCAGGTACCTTCAACCTCCCAGTTACACCTTCCCAGCTCTGCCAGATACACCTATGACCTCCAGGTACACCTGACTCCCAGTTGCACCCTGACACTCCCAGGTGCTGCAGGCAATGCGTAACTTCTA
>NW_024731189.1:0-20143 GCF_018991925.1 Homarus americanus | reverse complement strand
TATCATAATAGACAAAACATGTAGCTTGTCGATGCTTTACTTTATCATATCTTATATTTTTACCTCTTTATAACGAAGATACTTGGTACTCTTTACCACAGAACATTGTGTTGTCCAAGTCTTAACTGAGAACTCTGACACATGTGTGCAAGTAGTCGTAGTTTCCAAAAGTCGAACAGAAGTTCAGACAATCGTGAGGTCGTAAACATGTGGTCGCAAATGGAACGAAAAGATTAAAGAAATACGATCAGTGTCACAAGTATGGCAAGACTGGTCCACGATTTAGTTGACCAGTCTTGCCCTCTCGCCCTCACCTCCTTACCAGTTGAAGGAAACGACCCGAGACAAGTTACTGGTCTCTCCAAGCTTTTAGCTCTCACTAACGCAAAAGCTTCTCAATATTCCGTACAGTTGTGGAGAAAATGCTCTTGACACTACTGGCAATATTTGACATCTACACTTGAGGATCTTGTAGGTAAGGATGATATAGATTTCAACGTTATTCATTCAGACTTTTCGTGGTAGTTTTGTATGGTGGTGTTTCTGATATATCACTGTCTCTTGTGTAAAAATAAATTCCACTTAAGAACCTCACCAGCAACCAGTTCGCCATGGTGGTCCTACCAGTGTCAACAAAAACCCACCAACAGTGATTACTAGATCGAGAGAACTGAAGCTCCTCACCACGACAAGGCAGTTACCAAACATCAGTTCTCTGAATTAAAAACTGCAGTGGGATACAAGGGACCCACTTTTAGGTCTGAGTCTGCCACCAACTCAGACGTGTTTTTGTTGAAGGAGTTATCCACCTTTGGCAGTGGAGGTCCATCCTCCTAAAATATTACCTTCCGAACACTTCTGAGGTACATGCTCATATCCATGCCATATTTCAGCCAGAGATAGTGAACATCTATGAGCTAAATCTTAATAGTAACAGTATTGTGACCAAGTCCTAGTTTGCTGATCTTGACTGACTTTCTACCTCATTTACACACAGCTGAAGGGTCTCAATTGTTTCTCTTACAACACAACATATTTATCGTTTGTCACTCCTGATCTGTTTGTTTTTTGTTTCTTTATTTTCAACAATAACACGTGCTTAATATAATATGCAAGTACAGTAGCCACTAGGAAACCAACATAGTATACATGCATTGAAGTTAATTGTATGCGGTAATTTAATTTGCTATGTTATTCTGAATTCTAGTCTAGTTTAGTTTAAAGTATATTCTTGAACGGGAAGACATACAGATTATTGATGCTGAAATCTGGCCCCAGTAACCATAAGAGCCACGAGTCTTGTATCCTGGTGTCACTTTGACGTGTGTGTAAAACATTTATATATTATATACACAGTAATATCATAAATATATTTGTTTCCAATATACGAACTAAAAATAGTTTTTCAGTATTATTGCAAGTGAACGTTTGGGTCACATGGTATTTAAAACTGTATATATACCTGCAACATTGCGCCAGGGAAAGTTATTATCACTATCACCTTTTCTGTAATGTAATGATAACAGTCATGGTTACTGCCGCTCATAGTTGGGTTATAACCGAGGCACAGGAGGAGGTATAACGGGTCACATGAAGGGGTATAACCCGATACAGGAAGAGGTATAACGGGTCACAAGAAGGGTATAACCGGACACTGAAGATGGATTAACCGAAGTCACAGGAGGAAACTAATATCACCGAGGCGGAGGTTCTGCGGCACCACGTAAGACCTCCGCTCCAGCTGCAGGCTCGTGTCTACGCTAACCTGTCTAGAAACTGCACCAGTATTGGGTGAGTTACTCCTGGGGCACAACACCGGGCGGAACTGGGTTAATGTATTCTTAAAAAACGCCTCACATTGACAGCAACTCTTAATTATGATATAATTTGCCAATTTAGTCCGAATTATTCTTAGTTTTTTATTTCGATTGTATCTATGATCACAATTTATATATCGCATCCCCTTGACCTTCAACTGATCTTCACCAAAAACACGGACGCCTACATGACATTTCCCCAAAATCCCACCCAAAAGTTTAAGTTCAATCATTTTAAACATTTAGTAGTCCATTTTCAATTATAAACGTAAACAAACAAAATCACACAATTATCAGATCAAAATTGTTGCCGAGTTACTCTAAATAATATGCATACATGCTCAACCAATCAATAAACTCTGGGTATTATGCCAAATACAAAGATAATTTTAGTAATATATACCAAACAAGCTTATACTATGAACGCATCCACGCTATGCGCGAAAGTAAAATAATACCCCAAAACCATCGAAAAACCCTGATTAAATCCTACCCTCACCCAACATAACGTTGGGAATTTAAAATCCGCAAATTCGCTGGATGACCGAAACGATAATAGAGAAGAAAAAAAATAAACGGGGAGGAGGAACGCGAACTGGCGGTCCAAGATGGCGGTCCGAGCGGAACACAGTTTTTATTCTTAACACGAACAAGGGAAAACGAAAAGGCTAATATTTAACGAGTGTGTTCCAGCCTTAACACCAAGTTGAGGAAATTTTTCCCATTAAAGATACAAGATTTTTTATTGTTCCTTTAAAACACAACACACACCGACAACAACAGTGTCTTACCTGACTCCTCAAGAAGGCGTTGTGCGCCCGGTGTCCTGCCACTTTCCTTCACCGTTAAGACACTTAGTAAACACTTCACCATATGTATCCAACTTTTTTCCAAGGAGGTCTTCTGTGTGTGATCACAGCGTGTAAATTCATCATATAACGCGCTGCATTAAATTACCAATACAATTAATAAAGTCACAGAGAGCGGTGAGCGTCCATGCACCGCCCCAAGGTGTCGCGCGGTACTGAGTAGTGTCTCGTTTTAGGGAAAGTAATGTTAAAAATAGTACCACGACTGAACTCCAAGAGTCCAAAACCAATCATTTATTGATGATACGAAGCTACCAAAACTAACCTAACTTTACCCAAATTTCCCAAAGATCATTACGGTATGTTTCGTTACCATACGTTAGCTTCATATCTTCTGCTTTGAGAAAAATTGTGAGATCATCATTCTTGGTTGTGATAAACTTCCAACATTAGTTATCTTTGTTCGAAAGTTCTTTCATCGAATGATTCAATTTGTTTGAAATGTTTCGGATGGTCATTGATTCGAAAATCATAGACACTTCAGATCATTAAGGAAAATAAACTTCTTGAATAACAAACTTTCGAAAAAATATTTGTTGTGATAAGTAGTGAGGAGACTAGTGAGCAGCCGGCCTTCGACACAAGCTTTGAGTGTTATTTATTAACGTTTAAATGGTTTTTATGAAAGTTCTATTTTATTTATTATGTTTTTAACTTGCAATATTTTATTTTAGTCCTTTAAACATTAAATTTAATTCGGCGAAATATAACCTACGCTGTTGCGTCGCCAGGGATGTAATTACCACAATCAATCAGCCCAGTGTCTCTTAAGAGGTGGCCAGCCTTACCACACAAACCATTAAGTTCCTCTCTCGGTATTTGAAAGAGAAGTGATTGTCATGTGTAGCGAGAGTTTTCAGCATTATTTGTATGTGTTACAAAACACCAATGTAACTTACGGGACTAACTTAACATCTGTTGATACTGTTATAATGAGACTATGATTGGGATACAAATATTACTGAAAATTATGGACAAATTATTATTTTTTCATTGTATAAAAATTTTGCTTCAAGGTTATGATGACCTTTAAATTTGTATAAGATTAAATTATCTGTTCTATTGATGTAGTACAGTGTTCATGTCAAAATGAACTATTTTATTGGTGTAAAATAATTCATGTGTTCTTATAATATTTATAACTTTTTGTAAGCCCCAGAAAGGGATGGTATAGGTGAGGGTGGGAGTAATATACTGCATAATCCTTTTGATGTAATAGTTTTATTGTCTATAAAATATTTCAATTTCAATTTCAGTATTTGAACGCACGAGAAGGTCCTTGGTGAGGCATTCATGAACACATTGTACTTTACAAGTTTGTATATAATAAAAGACGTCTGTGGTTATTGTCGGTTTACATAAGCTGGAGGTGACTGTGGCTTAAGCCTGAGTGTACTGGTCAGGTGAGACCTATTTGTAAACGCCACACACCTTGATCCGGGCGAATAATGGCCGTTACACCCTCTGGCCCCCACACACCCTCTGGCTCCCACACATCCTCTGGCCCTTACAAACGATATGGCCTCACACATCCTGTGGCCCTCACACAATCTGTGGTCCTCACACAATCTGTAGCCCTCACACACACTGTAGTCCTCACATACCCTGTAACCCTTACACAAATATGGCACTCACACACCCTGTGGTCCTGACACATGTTGTGACCCTCACACACCCTGTGGCCCTCACACAATCTGTTGCTTTCACACACCCTGTGACCCTCACACACCTTGTGGCCCACACATGCCCTGTGGCCCTCATATACCCTGAGGCCTTCACACACCCTGTGGCCCTCACACAATCTGTTGCCTTCACACACCCTGTGACCTTCACACGCCCTGCGACCTTCACACACCCTGTGACAATCACACACCCTCTGGCCCTCAATCACCCTGTAAACTTGGCACAACCTGTGGCCCACACATACCCTGTGGCCCTCACATACCCTGTGGCCCTCACACACCCTGTGGGCCTAACATACCCTCTGGCCCTTAGACACCCTATGGCCCTTACACACCCTATCGCCCTCACATATCCTCTGGCCATCACACACCCTGTGGCCCTCTCACAAACCGTGGCCCTCACACACCCTGTGACCTTAGCACACCCTGTGGCCCTCACAAACCCTGTTGCCTTCACACACCCTGTGGCCTTCACACACCCTGTGGCCCTCACATACCCTGTGGCCCTCACGCACCCTGTTGGCCTCTCACACTCTCTGAACCTGGCCCTTAGACACTCTATGGCCCTTACACACCCTATGTCCCTCACATATCCTCTGGCTCCTCACACACCGTGTGGCCCACACACACCCCATGGCCCTCACACACCCTGTGGCGCTTACACACCCTATGGAGCTCACACACCCTGTGACCCTTACACACACATACACACACCCGGCATTCCTCACATACCCTCTGGCCCTCACACACCCGGTGGCCCTTATATACCCGGTGGCCCTCACACACCCAGTGGCCCTCACACACACTGTGGCCCTCACATACCCGGTGGCCCTCACATACCCTCTGGCCCTCACACACCCGGTGGCCCTTATATACCCGGTGGCCCTCACACACCCAGTGGCCCTCACACACACTGTGGCCCTCACATACCCGGTGGCCCTTATATACCCGGTGGCCCTTATATACTCGGTGGCCCTCACACACCCAGTGGCCCTCACACACACTGTGGCCCTCACATACCCGGTGGCCCACACACACACTGTGGCCCTCACATACCCGGTGGCCCTCACACACCCTCTGGCCCTCACACACCCGGTGGCCCTCACACACCCGGTGGCCCTTATATACCCGGGGGTCCTATACCCGGCGGCCCTCACACACCCAGTGGCCCTCACACACCCAGTGGCCCTCACACACACTGTGGCCATCACACAACCAGTGGTCCTCACACACCCAGTGGCCCTCACACACCCGGTGGCCCTCACATACCCGGTGGCCCTTATATACCCGGTGGCCCTTATATACCCGGTGGCCCTCACACAAACTGTGGCCCTCACATTGCCTGTGGTCCTCACACACCCGGTGGCCCTCACACATCCGGATGCTTTCACACACCCGGTGGCCCTCACACACCCAGCGGCCCTCACACACCCTGTTGTCCTCACACACCCGGTGGCCCTCACACATCCGGATGCCTTCACACACTCTGTGGCGCTCACACACCCTATGGCCCTCACACACCCTGTGCCTCACACACACTCTGTGACCCTTACACACACACACCCGGCATTCCTCACATACCCTATGGCCCTCACATACCCTGTGGCCTTCACATACCCTGTGGCCCTCACATACCCTGTGGTCCTCACACACCCGGTGGCCCTCACACACCCAGTGGCCCTCACACATCCTCACACAACCGGTGGCCCTCACACACCCTGTGGCCTTCACACACCCTGTGCCTCACACACACCCTGTGACACACACACACACACACACACACACCCGGCATTCCTCACATACCCTGTGGCCCTCACATACCCGGTGGCCCTTATATACCCGGTGGCCCTTATATACCCGGTGGCCCTTATATACCCGGTGGCCCTTATATACCCGGTGGCCCTTATATACCCGGTGGCCCTCACATACCCTGTGGCCCTCACACATCCGGATGCCCTCACACACCCAGCGGCCCTCACACACCCTGTTGTCCTCACACACCCGGTGGCCCTCACACATCCGGATGCCTTTACACACCCGGTGGCCCTCACACACCCAATGGCCCTCACACACCCTGTGGTCCTCACACATCCGGATGCCTTCACACACCCGGTGGCCCTCACACACCCAGTGGCCCTCACACACCCTGTGGTCCTCACACACCCGGTGGCCCTCACACACCCGGATGCCTTCACACACCCTGTGGCGCTTACACACCCTATGGCCCTCACACACCCTGTGACCCTTACACACACACACACACACACACCCGGCATTCCTCACATGCCCTCTGGCCCTCACACACCAGTGGCAGCCCCTTATGTATACCCAGTGGCCATATACCCAGTGGCCCTCACACACCAGTGGCCCTCACACACACTGTGGCCCTCACACATCGGTGGCCCCTCACACACCCGGTGTCCCTCACACCGGTGGCCTTATATACCGGTGTCCCACATGCCAGTGGCCCTCCCACATACCCAGTGTATATATAACCGGTGGCTCTTATATGCCAGTGGCCCTCTTACACACCCAGTGGCTCTCACACACACTGTGGCCCTCCCATACCCGGTGGCCCTCACATGCCCAGTGGCCTCACACACCCTCTGGCCCTCACACCCGGTGGCCCTCACACCCGGTGACATACATGCCAGTGGCCCTTATATACCCGGTGGCCCTCACACACCCAGTGGCCCTCACACACCCAGTGGCCCTCACACACACTGTGGCCCTCACACAACCAGTGGTCCTCACACACCCAGTGGTCCTCACACACCCAGTGGCCCTCACATACCCGGTGGCCCTTATATACCCGGTGGCCCTCACACACCCAGTGGCCCTCACACAAACTGTGGCCCTCACATTGCCTGTGGTCCTCACACACCCGGTGGCCCTCACAAAGGCAACTGGATTACATGGACAGAGAGAGGTTTAAATATACAGGGTGACCTTAAAAACATGAGGTCAGGTCTTAATGATGTCATCCACTAATCCCCACACCAACACACACGTAGAGGAGCTTAAGAGAAGGGGGGGTGACGTGACTAGTCAGGTCAGGTCAAAAATAAGGGACCCACAAAATAACTATCATACATCTAGATCAAAGGTTTTCAAAGCATTTTTAACCTTGGGCCACTGACAAATAAATTTATGTAACATATTATCAGTTTTGAACTGACCATCACTAAGGTTTATTGATTTTAATTCCTACAGTCTGTACTCACCCCTGAAGATGTAAATTACACGAAAGCGCTTGGGAACTTCGTGTTTTCTTTTTCCTTGTGGTTATCAGCATATACCTGGATCACGCGCACCTACAGTGATTTATTTGCATATATATATATATATATATATATATATATATATATATATATATATATATATATATATATATATATATATATATATATATATATATATATATATATATATATATATATATATATATATATATATATATATATATATATATATATATTCAAAATAAGTTTTCTGATGTAGTAGGTTTGGGAAATTCGCTACATTTTGATTTTGGAAAAATCATATTTGGGAAACGCAAATTATATTAAACTTAACTTATCGGGATTTTCAACATGACAGCATGAAATTGCTAAGCCTGAATACTGGAGGCTGTAACGACCCAACTGTACGTCACCAAAAGCACCAGTTTACACCTCCCTCACCCTCGTTTACTGTGTCACACGTATATATATATATATATATATATATATATATATATATATATATATATATATATATATATATATATATATATATATATATATATATATATATATATATGTAACCGGTCGGAATTTGCTGGACTTTAATTTCTCACTTGACTTGGGGTTTATTAAAATTTAATAGATGGTAAAGGCAGTGGAAGCGCCCCTTTGAGAAAAATCCCGAACCAGCACAAGAACACTTAAATCTACTACACAAAATGAACTGTCCGTGACCCGTGGAAGGATAGCGTCTGTGACTGGGATGAATGAGACACACTGTAAAATTTAGACACTTATATTCCCTCCAACACTACAAACACAATCAAATAATGGTACACCAATATGCGCACCTCTTAACTTAAACTTTAAACACTACTCTGGGGAATAAAAGTTATACATGACATAGAAATTATTAGAAACACAGGCAACAATAAATTTGAAGTATTAAGAAATGTTGCTCGCACACATGAACAGGCCTTAAGGCTTTCACAAAATAATATCAGTCACTTAGGAAATGGTACTAAAAAATAAGAAATTAAATACTCCACAATGAATAGGCCTTAAGGGTCTTCAACAAAATAATATCAGTCACTGAGGAATGGTAATAAAAGATAAGAAATTAAATACTCTACAATGAATAGGCCTTAAGGGCTTTCAGCAAGATAATATCAGTCACTGAGGAAATGGTAATAAAATTTAAGAAATTAAATACTCTACAATGAATAGGCCTTAAGGGCACTCAACAAAATTATAGCACCCCAACAGATGCACACTTCCTAACCTAACTTAACCACTACTCTGGGGAACAAGGTTATACCTGAGATCAGAATTATGAAGAACAATCAGATGCATTAAAAGAATCAATCACAGTATCACTCTGGTTCCACTTAATGGCACAAACATTCAAAACAATATTATCAAAATTATTTAAGAAATATTAACTACACACGTCAAGATAATATCAGTCTGAGGAGTGGTGTTAACTACACCCGTAATAATGAAGATAAAATGTTCCTCTAGGTATCTCCTAGAGTCCTAGACTCACGGTCTCAGTGTGTGACCATTAGTTTACTCAGATAGCCTCAGTGTACTCCCAGTGCGTCCATAAAGCGGAAGGGAGTGAGCCAATCAGACCTTGTACAGTTGAGAGACTTTAGTTTCCCGTTAGCAAGAGGGTTTCACTAGCTGCTCGGGACATGTGGGGTTGTGCACCGGAGTGGTAAGAACTGATCACCCACTGCTGATGCTGGTCCCGTGTCGTTTTAGTTGTCGGGAGCAATCGTTCACTCAAGAGATCCTTTGCTACCCCGCTAAACAGTGACAGGCCTACACTGATCGGTCCAATGGCGACAATCGCCACCCTCAATCATCATCGGCAGTCTCAAACGGCAGTCAATCTCTCGCAGTCAACTCCGGTCAACTCCAATCAACTCCGGTCAACTCCAATCAACTCCGGTCAACTCCAATCAAGTGGGTTCTGACGGAAACCCTGAAATGAACTCACTGTTAGCTCTAGTTTACTTTATCACTGCCCTATCTAACCCTGTCTGAGATCGAATGAGACTTACTTGTTATACTGCAATAGCGCAGCACAGGTGACTAGGCCACGTGACTATTTCTGATGGACGCGCGGAACGTCTTGTCTGTGTGAATGCTCTCCGGGACTGGGCCTAGCCAGCGTCGCGTCTCCCCACGGCGTTAGCTTGGGCCTACGTGATATATTTACCGCCTAACTAATAACTCCTTGGGACACCCGTAACATTATTCAGACTGCTAAACGATCTATAATAATTTCAAATTCAATAATAGTCCCTTAACTTCATGAATCGCATCATTATTAATTCGGTAAATCATATTCAATATCATATAGGCCTAGTTCCGCAATCTCTCGCTACGAGCAGGCAGCGCTCCCTCCCCTCAGATGACCTTGAACGCTCAGTATCACTCATGGCGGGGCATTTGAAATTACTCTGAAATTTCTGAATATTACATATATATATATATATATATATATATATATATATATATATATATATATATATATATATATATATATATATATATATATATATATATATATATATATATATATATATATATATATATATATATATATATATACACCTGTATATGCTGATAACCACAAGAAAACACGAAGTTCCCATGCGCTTTCGTGTAATTCACATCTTCAGGGGTGAGTACAGATCCCTGAAGATGTGAATTACACGAAAGCGCTTGGGAACTTCTTG
Source organism: Homarus americanus (assembly GCF_018991925.1). Lineage (NCBI taxonomy): Eukaryota > Metazoa > Arthropoda > Malacostraca > Decapoda > Nephropidae > Homarus > Homarus americanus. The sequence continues at coordinate 9,801 of NW_024731189.1, read as the reverse complement.
TTTATTTGTTTCCTTGTGGTTATCAGCATATACTTGGATCAAGCGCACCTACAGTGATTTACTTGTGTATGTGTATATATATATATATATATATATATATATATATATATATATATATATATATATATATATATATATATATATATATATATATATATATATATATATATATATATATATACTGTATATATATACACACAATTGAACGAATTTGCTGTCAGTTATATATTTATATTGCCATTTTGAATTGTTGTATTGTATTCAAATGTTTGTCGACATGAAGCTCCCACCTGCCGTGTTCCATCTACATATTTTTACCATCAACATTTGGAGTGGACGCGAAAATTTGAAAAAGTTTATGATACTATTTGCAGGAACCAGGTCGTTAAACTCTGGCGTAAACAAAAAGCAAAACAGACATGCAAGTTTTTCATCAAAGGAGCAACACAGAGTATTTGTCGGGGCTCTTGTTTCAACACAACACATTGACTATTACAAAATGTAATAATTTGTCACTTTTACGTCTTACATATTTTATTTGAGATGCACAGGAGAGGAAAAAATAAAAACTGTGGAGAATATATTAAAATGTAATTTACACACAATGGTATTATAGATAGAATTAATTTAAGAAAAGAAAATTCTAGTGTACTCCAGACACCAAACAGTCGCTGTCCATCAATCTCAAAATCCATTATCTGAAAGGTCAGAGCCACTCTTTCACCTCACTCGTTGCATAAATTGACAAATTGAATATAAAAATTTTCTGTAAAACTCTGTTTCAAAATGTGCAAAATATGATTTGATGCTTTAAGAAAATAATAATTAGCTGAAGCTAAAAATGAAAACAAAAGACTTGTGAATAAAACACTCGGTGATTTTAGCTTTAAATGGTGATGTGTTGCTTCAGGTCTTAACATGATGGTGTTAGGAAATATTGGACAATACCTCCATGTACTGTGCTGTATATTGAGGGTAATTAATGATAACCAGCGCCATTCTTCAAGCTATTTTTTCATTGTATTAAACTGATGCATTGTTTGTTTATTAAGATAACAATGAAGTTTGAGACTGTCAGCTTCTTACACTAATACTACCAGCATAGTTTCCACCAAAAGCTGTCGTCTTATTTATAACATTTGAAGAATAAAGACACTACTAGGAACCTTTTGTTTAGTGTTACGACAGACACTCCCACTAATTAAAAACATACCTGTTTTGAATGGACACACACACAAACACACATACTCTCTCTCTCTCTCTCTCAAAATAACTGTGTGAGTCAGTGAGTGTATTTCCTTTAAACTCAGCAACAAAGGTCAGACAGGACAGACAAAACACCATTGTTGCCTTGATCATGTATTTCGCATTTAGATTTTGCAGCGACCATTGCAGCCTGGCGTCCTTCAACAAATATGTTTCAATCAGTCGTTGTCAGTAGTGTTAGCGAGGGAACACGTAACGAGTTTAGTGTTGTGTCTCTTTTACTGAAGTGTGATGATTACTGGTGTATTGTGTAATGATTATCGTGTTTTAGTTTGGCTCGGCTCACTCCTATGGCGGAAAATGTAAAAATACGTAGCAACGATTTTTTTTAGGAAGTGTTGCTTATCATTTGGTGGAACTTAAGTTTAAAAAATGACGAATGATTAAAATGTTGTGATTAAGATTATTGTTTTGTAAGAAAAGTCTGGAAATGTAAATACTTTTGCCTACGTTCATGAAAATGTTAAGTCTGTGTGTGTGTGTGTGTGTGTTTGTTTCATATTCGTTGCGGCTCAGCTTAATAAGTTTGTGTATTTTATAATCCACGTTACACAAACTAGAGCGAAAAACTGTCATATTTAAAAAATTTTAATCAAACTTTCCGGTTCACCAGATGTTACTTTCCTCGAATTATTTTTGCTACCAACCCTAAAAGTTGTGTTTCAGTGTAGCGTCGTCATTAATGGTCATGTTGGTATTCCTTGTATGAGAGAGCGTCTCTAGCGTCGTGCAGTCAGATAAACTGTACATTTATTCTTCACTATATCAGACGACAGGCATTCCATTCATGACATTGGGCTCTTCCCGACAAACATGCCTAAAAAAATGTCTCTCTGCATCTTCCCCTTCATAAACATATACTATATTATACAGGGAGAGTCTGTAAAGGACCCAAGTTGCCATAAACAGTTGTTTGTATAACTTCACCAGACCCAGAGCTAAAGAAACATAAGTTCCTCCTTACACTCCTTATCTAGGCATCACGCGGTGGTTCCAGGAGATAACATTTAGTACAGAAAACTTTATCATTCATGTTCCTCTTCAACGCACACACACACACACACACACACACACACACACACACACACACACACTCTGACACCATCGTAATTTCAAGTCATAGGAAAGGGAGAAAAAGAGAGTTTGTTAGAGTTCTCAGTTCCGGACAACAAAAGTTTATTATTAATCCTACTGACTTGTCCACGTCACGCTCTGAATTAATCTCTCTCTCTCTCATAAGCGACCGAATATCGTGAATAAGTCAATTTACGGTGTGTGTGTGTGTGTGTGTGTAATTTGAGCTTTATTCGTCTTTTTCATGATGATTAAATACTCCTCCCAATTGAAAAAAAAAAGATGAGTTGATGATTTAACCTGACTGTGTACCGTACCTGGCCAGGTGGGTGACGGCGGCTCACTAAGTCAAAATGTATGAGGTATTTCCCCGTCCTACACCGAGCTGCCTTAACTCTACGCTGGTGAAAAATTTGGCGCTTCGAATTATGCAAACCAGAGGTCAAATATTGGCTCAGCTGCTCCGATTCTGCGACATTTCCTCTGATTTATGGAACATTATTGACCATTTCATGCCCCCCCCCCCTCCTGCTGCTGCTCTCAATTTACGAAGAGGAGATTCTAATTTCTTCACTTTGTATTTTTTTTTCATCTATTTACCTTTACTTTTTGTACCTTGATCCGTTTATTGTCTCTTGAATATAAAACACTTAACGTTTCTTATTCATTTCACATTCTGCGTTTTATATTTTGTTCACAATGTTTATATTTTCTCTTCTAATCAGTGTTTGTATCTTTTTCTGACCTTGGTGTTCATTCCTGCTCTTTTTCTGACCTTGGTGTTCATTCCTGCTCTTTTTCTGACCTTGGTGTTCATTCCTGCTCTTTTTCTGACCTTGGTGTTCATTCCTGCTCTTTTTCTGACCTTGGTGTTCATTCCTGCTCTTTTTCTGACCTTGGTGTTCATTCCTGCTCTTTTTCTGACCTTGGTGTTCATTCCTGCTCTTTTTCTGACCTTGGTGTTCATTCCTGCTCTTTTTCTGACCTTGGTGTTCATTCCTGCTCTTTTTCTGACCTTGGTGTTCATTCCTGCTCTTTTTCTGACCTTGGTGTTCATTCCTGCTCTTTTTCTGACCTTGGTGTTCATTCCTGCTCTTTTTCTGACCTTGGTGTTCATTCCTGCTCTTTTTCTGACCTTGGTGTTCATTCCTGCTCTTTTTCTGACCTTGGTGTTCATTCCTGCTCATTTTCTTATATTGTTTGTTATATTTTTCGTCTCTACTTTCGTTATATTATTTTAGTATTGGTTGGGTTTTTGATGTTGTGTTGGTGTTCTTCTTATTCGCTCTCTCTCTCACCTTTTTCTCCATCTTTTCCTCCCCCTCCTGTTTATCCTCCTCCTCCTCTTCCTCCCCTATACCCTCAGTCAGTACTCTCGCCACCAGAGAGGACTATGACGGCATCCCAATGTAAACAAACCTTCTCTCGCGTCTATAACATGGGGAAGGGCACATCAGCACCATAAAATCAACCCTATTGCACCATATTGCACCATAATTTAAGAGCCAATAATGGTGGGTAGACAGGTAGGTGCTGATAATGTCTACTAACGCTCGGATTTATAGTATAGCGGTGAAATTTTTTGTTGGTGCTTAATGGTGTGGTTGAGGAATTGTCTCTCATCTAGAGTCTATTAACCGTCTCTCTCTCTCTCTCTCTCTCTCTCTCTCTCTCTCATTAAGTAGCTCAATATGTCATAATTTCACTTGGCTCGTTCACCACATATGCATTGTATTAAATTCATTCAATGTCATCTTCTTTGACTAAATGGAACAAAGTGCCAGCAACACCATTTTCGCTCTCGTAATGGCATTTTCCGGCACATCGTTGTACAAGCTGCTCGTAATTGATTTTTTCAGTTAGTGAAGCAAAATTCGTCGAAAAAACGCAGGGGCGATACATTACTCTCGTCCGGCATGACATACAAACACTTTTTGTTATAATTTATTGTTATATATATATATATATATATATATATATATATATATATATATATATATATATATATATATATATATATATATATATATATATATTATTAAATGAAAATATAAAATAACAATAGTACCTTAGCTTTCGTCTTTATTCAAGACATCTTCAGAGGCACCTGCTACTTACCAGTTGCCTCTGAAGATGTCTTGAATAAAGACGAAAGCTAAGGTACTCCGTTGTTTCCATTTTCCCGTGTGATTTTATCAATATATATATATATATATATATATATATTATTTCCTGTAGTAGTTTGAAAGTTCCTGATATTAGTAAAACTATTTCATTCAAAAACCTTGTACGAGCAATAGGTAACTGAGACGGCTATGGTGTTGATGAACGCCGATGAGACTACCTCCCTTGTACTCATTATTATCGGTGGGAAAACTAGGGTAAAGAAATTCATATAGCGTCTAGTCGTCCAGTATTCCAAATGCCTTTCACTTAACTTACGATAATGGCCTCCCTGGGGTCCAAATAGTGACGCGTCCTTACCATGATGGTCAGCCAGCTCTCTCTCATCTCCGTGTAGTCTGGGAGAGGATTGCACTACCTCCGGCCACCTGCTACTTACCAGGAATGGGACGCTTGTCACTGTGTTAATACCAGGGGCAAATCCCGGGACTTGTAACTTGCTACAATTGTTGGGGTTTATGGTCACATTTGCAAATACTGTATTCAGCAGGCGAGGTGCGGACGTTGTTGAGGGGGGCGTGACTCTGTACTGTACTGTACCGTACATGGCCTCCCACAGTGACCTCGACTGGTTACGGTAAGTGGGGAGCAACTCAACGATAGGGAGGCGGCAGTAGAGACCCACAAACACGCCCTGAACACAGTACTGTATAGTCTCCGAGGTGTCAAGGGGATGGTGTTACCGTCTGGCATTATAGATATGATAATCCCGAGGCGCTCTCAGTCCACCTAGCTGTAATTGGGGAAGTGAAGGCGGTTGAGTGCAGTCTTGGCTACACGGCCTCCTTTACTTACCGAAGACATGCTATGTAGTGTGCCGTATCCACACTGTCCCTAACTGGCAGCCATGTCTATGGGACTCACTATCACTTTTTCACAATTGAGTAACTACTCGAACACCTTCAGACAATCGCTCTTCTTAGGCAAAGGGTGGTCAGGCAGGAGCCCGACAGCTGCCACAGATCGCTGGACTTTAATGTAGCACAAAATGTCCGACACAGCTTACACGAAACAGATGACGATCCAAACATTTTCAGTTCGTAATTCGCTAATCCGTGGCCAACTGAGCTATAGCGTGAAGTGCTCTTAAAACTCCACATACCTGCCGCCTCGCATGCTGTAAAAACATACAATGCTCCGGAAATGCACCAAATATTTTGTAAACGACTCTAAAGTATTTTAACGAGGGTTTTACATCATCAGTAAACAGAAAGGTATTAAACCTTCAGCAAACATTGTATATGCATACTGCATGAAATATGACCTATAATGTTGTTAACACTGAACAAACTGAAAAAGACTTAAAAGAATAATATTTCTTTTTGCAACCGACCTTTTTACACATCACTTTAGCTCGTGTTGTTATACAATACTGTTGTTAGGGTAATGTTTTAATATTTGCAAGACGAATGTGAATTTGTTGCCATCCGGTATAACTTACTGTACACTCCCATACTTAGTGTACATTATGTAAGAGAAAATAAACAGTTATAAACAGTAAGATAAACAATAAAAGTAAAAGTAAATTGTCCTTTTACAGATAAAGTTTACTGCAACACGAGGCAACTTCACTCAGCTGATCGTACGCGGGTGGACGGTGAAGCGAAGGAGTTCTTCTCTGGCTGGTTCACACGGGGATGATGATTACTGCCTTCCTGTGTATCGTCTGCTCTGCCTCCTCCTTATTTCCACTTTCACGGGTATTGTTTTTTTCTTTCTGTTTTCGATTTTGTTTTATTATTTGTATTTTTAACTAAATATTTTCCAGATATTTTGGTTATCTAATACTTTCAAATATGTGAAATTTGGATATATGAGATAGCGCTGAGACAAGGGCGTTAAGGCCGATGTATAACCCGTATATAGGGTCACAGTTAGCCATGACTAGTTCTCCATAATGCCCACACACCCATAGTACCCACACACTATCCACACACTACCCACACACTCACACAAGGAGATACAGTGATATAAACTGCTGTACCTAAATATTATGTAACTCAAAATATATTCCCAAAACAGCACGTTTACAGTTAAAAATAATAAAAGCATAAATAATACAAACAAAATCAATTAATATGTTTTTTATTATTTTTAAATATCAGAAAAGATGGGTCAACGCTTCTTGTTGTTCTTTGACTTTTTCCCGGTGAAGATGTAGTCTCCCCATGGCAGGTACTGGTCCTTTTGTACATGGCAGAAAGTGGTAGTTTCCTTCTTCTTCTTGTTGTTTTGAGGTTTAGTGTGCTTTGTGGTCTGCAGTTTGTTAGATCGGGGGCCCTTCTCCTTCACCTGGCAAGGCTTCACCTCAACCTTTGAAACTTTTGTTACAGTGTGTCGGAACACCATTGTGATTTACTGACACTAACAGCTCTCTCACTGAGGTCAAATCAAAATTTGACCATACAGAAGGAATTACGGTTTAATAAGGTTGGAATTTAAAGAAATTGACAACAAAATGAAGCTCTGTTTATCACTATAGTTGAGGACTGGTGTTTGTAGAGATGATGGATGGTGTTATATGTAGTGATGAAGGATGGCGTTATATGTAGTAATGATGGATGGTGTTATATGTAGTGACGATAGGAGGGTAATATATGTAGTGATGATGGATGGTGTTATATATAGTGATGATGCATGATGATATATGTAGTGATGATGGTTGGTATTATATGTAGTGATGCTGGATGGTGTTATATGTAGTGATGATGGATAGAGTTATATGTAGTGATGATGGATGATGTTATATGTAGTGATGATGGGTGGTGTTATATGTAGTGATGTTGGATGGTGTTATATGTAGTGATGATGGATGATATTATATGTAGTGATGATAGGATGGTTCTATATGTAGTGATGGATGGTGTTATATGTAGTGATGATGGATGATGTTATATGTAGTGATGATAGGATGGTTATATATGTAGTGATGATGGATGGTGTTATATGTAGTGATGATGCATGATGTTATATGTATTGATGATGGTTGGTGTTATATGTAGTGATGCTGGATGGTGTTATATGTAGTGATGATGGATAGAGTTATATGTAGTGATGATGGATGATGTTATATGTAGTGATGATGGGTGGTGTTATATGTAGTGATGTTGGATGGTATTATATGTAGTGATGATGGATGATATTATATGTAGTGATGATAGGTTGGTTTTATATGTAGTGATGATGGATGTTGTTATATGTAGTGATGATGCATGATGTTATATGTAGTGATGATGGGTGGTGTTATATGTAGTGATGCTGGATGGTGTCATATGTAGTGATGATGGATCGTGTTATATGTAGTGATGATGGATAGTGTTATATGTAGTGATGATGATGGATGGTGTTATATGTAGTGATGTTGGATGGTGTTATATGTCGTGATGGATGGTTCTATATGTAGTGATGGTGGATGGTGTTATATGTAGTGATGATTGATCGTGTTATATGTAGTGATGATGGATAGTGTTATATGTAGTGATGATGATGGATGGTGTTATAAGTAGTGATGATGGATGTTGTTATATGTAGTGATGAAGGATGGTGTTAGTGAAGATTGTGAAGTGAGATGTAGTGAAGATTGTGAAGTGAGGTGTAGTGAAGATTCTGAAGTGAGATGTAGTGAAGATTGTGAAGTGAGATGTGGTGAAGATTGTGAAGTGAGATGTAGTGAAGATTGTGAAGTGAAATGTAGTGAAGATTGTGAAGTGACATGTAGTGAAGATTGTGAAGTGACATGTAGTGAAGATTGTGAAGTGAGATGTAGTGAAGATTGTGAAGTGAGATGTAGTGAAGATTGTGAAGTGAGATGTAGTGAAGATTGTGAAGTGAGATGTAGTGAAGATTGTGAAGTGAGATGTAGTGAAGATTGTGAAGTGAGATGTAGTGAAGACTGTGAAGTGAGATGTAGTGAAGATTGTGAAGTGAGATGTAGTGAAGATTGTGAAGTGAGATGTAGTGAAGATTGTGAAGTTAGATGTGGTGAAGATTATGAAGTGAGATGTAGTGAAGATTGTGAAGTGAGATTTCGTGAAGATTGTGAAGTGAGATGTAGTGAAGATTGTGAAGTGAGATGTAGTGAAGATTGTGAAGTGGGATGTAGTGAAGATTGTGAAGTGAGATGTAGTGAAGATTGTGAAGTGAGATGCAGTGAAGATTGTGAAGTAAGATGTGGTAAAGATTGTGAAGTGAGATGTAGTGAAGATTGTGAAGTGAGATGTAGTGAAGATTGTGAAGTGAGATGTAGTGAAGATTGTGATGTGAGATGTAGTGAAAATTGTGAAGTGAGATGTAGTGAAGATTGTGAAGTAAGATGTAGTGAAGATTGTGAAGTGAGATGCAGTGAAGATTGTGAAGTGAGATGTAGTGAAGATTGTGAAGTGAGATGTAGTGAAGATTGTGAAGTGAGATGTAGTGAAGATTGTGAAGTGAGATATAGTGAAGATTGTGAAGTGAGATATAGTGAAGATTGTGAAGTAAGATGTGGTAAAGATTGTGAAGTGAGATGTAATGAAGATTGTGAAGAGAGATGTAGTGAAGATTGTGAAGTGAGATGTAGTGAAGATTGTGAAGTGAGATGTAGTGGAGATTGTGAAGTGAGATGTAGTGGAGATTGTGAAGTGAGATGTTGCGAAGATTGTGAAGTGAGATGTAGTGAAGATTGTGAAGTGAGATGTAGTGAAGATTGTGAAGTGAGATGTAGTGAAGATTGTGAAGTGAGATGTAGTGAAGATTGTGAAGTGAGATGTAGTGAAGATTGTGAAGTGAGATGTAGTGAAGATTGTGAAGTGAGATGTAGTGAAGATTGTGAAGTGAGATGTAGGGAAGATTGTGAAGGAGATGTAGTGAAGATTGTGAAGGAGATGTAGTGAAGACGAAGAAGGAGATGTAGTGAAGATTGTGAAGTGAGATGTAGTGAAGATTGGTGGAAGTGAGTGTAGTGAAGATTGTGAAGGAGATGTAGTGAAGATTGTGAAGTGAGATGGGTAAAGATTGTGAAGTGAGATGTAGTGAAGATTGCAAAGGAGATGCAGTGAAGATTGTGAAGTGAGATGTAGTGAAGATTATGAAGTGAGATGTGGTGAAGATTATGAAGTGATATGTAGTGAAGATTGTGAAGTGAGATGTAGTGAAGATTGTGAAGTAAGATGTGGTAAAGATTGTGAAGTGAGATGTAGTGAAGATTGTGAAGTGAGATGCAGTGAAGATTGTGAAGTGAGATGTAGTGAAGATTATGAAGTGAGATGTGGTGAAGATTATGAAGTGAGATGTAGTGAA
>NW_024731188.1:0-13923 GCF_018991925.1 Homarus americanus | reverse complement strand
TGCCAACTACCGGATGGTACCATTCTCCACCTCCGTGGATGGGTGTGGATGGGGGATGGGGGGTTTCCACACCCTTCCCAGTCGGTGGGTCCTGAAACCTTCCGTTGCCAACTACCGGATGGTACCATTCTCCACCTCCCAGGATGGGTGTGGATGGGGGATGGGGGGGATTCCACACCCTTCCCAGTTGGTGGGTCCTGAAACCTTCCGTTGCCAACTACCGGATGGTACCATTCTCCACCTCCCAGGATGGGTGTGGATGGGGGATGGGATTCCACACCCTTCCCAGTCGGAGGGTCCTGATACCTTCCGTTGCCAACTACCGGATGGTGCCATTCTCCACCTCCCAGGATGGGTGTGGATGGGGGATGGGGGGATTCCACACCCTTCCCAGTAGGTGGGTCCTGATACCTTCCGTTGCCAACTACCGGATGGTGCCATTCTCCACCTCCCAGGATGGGTGTGGATGGGGGGATTCCACACCCTTCCCAGTCGGTGGGTCCTGATACCTTCCGTTGCCAACTACCGGATGGTGCCATTCTCCACCTCCCAGGATGGGTGTGGATGGGGGGATTCCACACCCTTCCCAGTCGGTGGGTCCTGATACCTTCCGTTGCCAACTACCGGATGGTACCATTCTCCACCTCCCAGGATGGGTGTGGATGGGGGGATTCCACACCCTTCCCAGTCGGTGGGTCCTGATACCTTCCGTTGCCAACTACCGGATGGTGCCATTCTCCACCTCCCAGGATGGGTGTGGATGGGGGATGGGGGGATTCCACACCCTTCCCAGTCGGTGGGTCCTGATACCTTCCGTTGCCAACTACCGGATGGTGCCATTCTCCACCTCCCAGGATGGGTGTGGATGGGGGATGGGGGGATTCCACACCATTCCCAGTAGGTGGGTCCTGATACCTTACCGTACACCACCGTACACCACCATACCCCATACTACACCACCCACTACACCCCCACTACACCTCCATACCCCACACTACACCACCCTACACACACACTTCTTCCCAGTCGGTGGGTCCTGATACCTTACCGTACACCACCCTACACCACCATACCCCATACTACACCACCCACTACACCCTCACTACACCACCATACCCCACACTACACCACCCTACACATACACTTCCCAGTCGGTGGGTCCTGATACCTTCTGTCGGCGCCTGACGGATTGTACCATTCTCCACTTCCTGGGAAGGATGTGGATTCCCTCTCCTCATCCCCCACTCCCCATCATCCCTCTCACCCCACCCACCCCTTCATCCTCTCACCCTTCCCAGTCGGTGGTTCTTGGTACCTCCCAGGATGGGTGAGAGGATGATGGGTGTGGGTGGCTGGTTATAGTCGGGATGTCCTACACCCCCAATACACCACCCTACACCACCCTACCCAACACTACCCTATTTTATGACGTATTATTTGTGCTGTCTCAATTCTGATGTTGTTGACAAATGACCAGGAATTACAGTAATTATAAATGTTCTAATTATTATTCTCAATTATATTAATCATTTAAGTTAAAAAAAACACCAAAAGAATCGAACGACCCACCGCAACGCAACGAACCCAACGACCCACCGCAACGAACCCAACGACCCAACGCAACGACCCACCGCAACGCAACGAACCCAACGACCCAACGCAACGAACCCAACGACCCACCGCAACGAACCCAACGACCCACCGCAACGAACCTAACGACCCACCGCAACGCAACGAACCCAACACCCACTGCACGCAACGAACCCACTGACCCACCGCAACGAACCCAACGACCCACCGCAACGAACCCAACGACCCAACGCAACGAACCCAACGACCCAACGCAACGAACCCAACGACCCACCGCAACGAACCCAACGACCCAACGCAACGAACCCAACGACCCAACGCAACGACCCACTACACTTTTTTTTCGTTTTTTTATTTTTTTATTTTTATTTTTTTTATTTATTTATTTTTTTTTATTTTTTTTTATTTTTTATTTTTTATTTTTTTTATATATATTTTTTATTTTTTTACTTTTTTTTCGTTTTTTTATTTTTTTATTTTTATTTTTTTTATTTATTTATTTTTTTTTATTTTTTTTTATTTTTTATTTTTTATTTTTTTTATATATATTTTTTATTTTTTTAGCACACCACCCACTACACCCACCCCTTCATCCTCTCACCCTTCCCAGTCAGTGGTTCTTGGTACCTTCTGTTGTTGGCTGACGGATGGTACCATTCCCCACCTCCCAGGATGGGTGAGAGGATGATGGGTGGGGGTTATAGACGGGATGTCCTACCCTACCTAACCTACACCTACCCGAGAGTTTAGTTAATAAGTGATGAACTGGCTTGGCCTTGCCTCGATCTAGGACTGGAGGAGCTAGATAGAGGTACTTACTTCGTCGTGTCACAGGCAGGGGAATTACTATCGACTTTTTGGAAGGTCTATTTATGTTACATTAGCTGTTTTTCCTGTTTTTCTTTAATAATTCATATATTTACGCAGTCAACCTCCAAAAGTAGACGTTTATTAACATAGAGATATAATGGGGCACTCCGTACAACATTCAAGCTATGTGGGCGTGTATGACTTGTCTTCTTGTGTACATGACTCTCGGGTGTGTGTGTGCGTGTATGACTGTCTTGTGCATATGACTGCCATGTATGTGTGTGTATGACTATCTTGTGTATATGACTGCCATGTATGTGTGTGTATGACTGTCTTGTGCATATGACTGCCATGTATGTGTGTGTATGACTGTCTTGTGCATATGACTGCCATGTATGTGTGTGTATGACTGTCTTGTTTTGCATATGACTGCCATGTATGTGCGTGTATGACTATCTTGTTGTGTACATGACTCGTGTGTGTGTGTGCGTGTATGACTGTCTTGTGCATATGACTGCCATGTATGTGCGTGTATGACTATCTTGTTGTGTACATGACTGTCGTGTGTGTGTTTGTGTGTATGACTTTCTTGTTGTGTACATGACTGTCGTTTGTGTGCGTGTATGACTGTCTTGTGCATATGACTGCCATGTATGTGTGTGTATGACTATCTTGTGTATATGTCTGTTGGATTCTCAAGTCTTTGTCCACTAAATTCCCTCACCTAAACCTTCTCCATTACCACACCCCTCATCCCCCACCCTCCACCATCACCCCGCCAACCCCCATCCCCCACCCTCACTCCCCCCACCCTTACCCCCAAATGGCGAATTCATCTACTGTAAGTCACTCTTTTAAATTGGGGCATTAAAAAAACAAAAAAGCGTCAAAACAACAGAGACTCCATACAGAACAGCACATGCAGAATTGTATTGTTCTTTTTAAAAGCGGTCCATGTTTGTGTACGAAAAATGCCGCCAGCCTCTACAGCGCCGTTTATATCCTCCAAATTCGCCTAACCATCATAAAAGGTAAGCCTTTAAGATAACTAATACAACTAATTTATGTGTAGAAATGTATTGAAATCAAATTGAACTAAAAAAAAGTCGTAAATGGTTTATTTGAAGAGTGGTGAGAACAGCTTCCTCTGGGATGGTCAATGACGTCCTTTATCAGAATTAATATCGACCCAATTTTCGTAATGAGGGCAATTAATAACAGTCCATCACTACCAAAATAATTATTTCCTTAGTATAATTACTTATTAGCCGAGATTTCATATTTTAATAAGTCCAAATATGCCAGGTAACTAGTGCTAGGTACTTCCCAGGCATGTTTCATTTGTGCATCAGTTTAACCACAATTTGCTCCTAATAAGATAAATTCAGTGACCTAAATTCATGTTTTATTTTTATATTCCCTTAGTGACTCGATGTATTACAAAAAAGAACTACTTTACGACTTGTTTGGGCCAACAGTTGGAGTGGTGATATTAATTAACTTTGCCATTCACAGTGGTAGAATCAAATGTAGATATATTGGCTTTGTATGTCCATGATTTCAACAAAAATGAATAAGTCCTTCTAAAATAAATGGAATTGATGATATTATTATCTTTTTGGCCATCCAGCGAATTTAATGATTTTAAGTTGACCGATTTTTACCAGTTAAGTTAGGTTATGTTAGATTAGTTAAGTTGGGTTAGGTTAGGTTTGGTGACATTGAAATTATGTTTTTTCAAATGCCAAGTAGAGGTGGATGACCTAAACATTCATTTTACCAAATTGATTATGAGTAGATTAAACACATTAGTTGTGTTTTTTTACAAATTCAGACCCCGTAAAGTTCTAATGACAATCACTTCATGATTGATGTTTCACCCTATACACTAAAGCTACTTTATATAAGAGGAAAAAATTAGCACCAAATTGTATTGTTTAATACCAAAAGAAGTCATTGATGATAATATTTAATAACAATATATGAGGTATTACGACCTGGTCGTCGGGACGGAACACCGTCGTAAGTCGAGGAGAGACCGTAATACATTTTCATCTTTAAACTCCTTGTATCTTACCTAACTCACCTTGATGCTCCACTCAATTATAACTAGATGCAATAATTGTAGAAAGTAATCACAGGTATGACTGCCTTTACCGTTAATTGTTTTTATATTACAATTCTTGAATATTCAAAGATAATGAAATTATGAATATTCAATAAATGTGATATACGTACAACAGAAATATGTCAGACTTGACTAATTAACTGTGACCATAAATTAACCTAAGTGAATTTGTCCTTAATCCAACCTTTAAAATATGAAAGACAGTATACTTTATTTTATGATAGTTAAGTCAGTTTCCAGTTAGGTTAAGTTAGGTAGGTTAGGTTAACATTTTTATATAGATCATTAAAATTTTAAAGGGCTTATAATTTTTGTTCTATGAATTTCTCCAAAAAAAGGGATCAAAGTTTTGGAATCACCATAACAATATACACTACAGTACATGAGAAAAAACAATAATTTTTAGTGTGTGTTGCATATCAAACCAAAAGATCTGAGTTTCCTTTGGAATTTTTTATTTTTATTTTTTTTAACAGACAAAATTACCTCTTTCCTATATCTCTTTACTGAAGCAGAAATAATAATAATAATAATAATAATAATAATAATAATATTAATAATAATAATAATAATAATAATAATAATAATAATAATAATAATAATAATAATTTTATTGAGTGAAAGAAGAAGGGAGGCCGAGTGGAGGAAGAACGGGGGGAGGGAGTGGAGGAGAAAGGGGAAGGAGGGAAAGGGAAGGAAGAGGGAAAAGGAGAAAGGGGATGGGATAGAGGGTAGGGGAAAGGGGTGGGAAAGAAGGGAGGGAGAAAGGGAGGGGCAGGGAGAGGAGGGAGAAGGAGAAAGGGGATGGATAGGGGGATGGCAGAGGGAAGGGAGAAGAGGGAGAAGGAGAAAGGGGATGGATAGGGGGATGGCAGAGGGGAAGGGAGAAGAGGGAGAAGGAGAGAGGAAGGGGAGAGGAAGGGGTGGGAGAGAAGGGAGAGGGAATAAAGGGAGGGGGAGGGAGAAGGAGAAATGGAAAAGGAAAGAGAGGAGGGAGAGAGGGAAGGGAGAGGGAAAGAGGGAAGAGAGAGGGGGAGAGGGAGAGAGGGGGAAGGTAAGGTAAAGGAGAGGAAGGGTGGGGTTATGAGGAGACATTATCCAATTTTTTGGCAAAGTTAAATTAAACTGTCCACCCGATAATGAGGTATTTCGTCGAAAGTCTTTGACCTAGAGCTGTGACCTAGAGCCGTGACCAAGAGCCGTGACCTAGAGCCTTGCCTTGAACCGTGACCTTGAGCCGTGACCTAGAGCAGTGACCTAGAGTTTTGATCTAGAACTTTGACCTTGAACCGTGACAGAGTCGTGACCTGGAGCTGTGACCTAGATCCGTGACCTAGAGCCGTGACCTAGAACCTTGCCTTGAACCGTGACCTTGAACCGTGACCTAGAGCCGTGACCTAGAGCCGTGACGTAGAGTTTTGATCTAGAACTTTGACCTTGAACTGTGACAGAGTCGTGACCTTGAACTGTGACCTAGATCCGTGACCTAAACCCGTGACCTAGAGCCGTGACCTTGAACCGTGACCTAGGGCTGTGTCCTAGAGCCGTGACCAAGATCCGTGACATATATCCGTGACAGCCGTGACCCTGAGTCGTGACAGCCATGACCTAGAGCCGTGACTTTGCATCGTGACCTAGAACCGTGAGAGAGCCGTGACCTTTAGCCGTGACCTAGAGCCGTGACCTAGAGCCGTGACCTAGAGCCGTGAACTAGAACCGTAAACCTAGTCCCGTGACCTAGAGCCGTGACTTTGCATCGTGTCCTATAGCTGTTATTTAAGAGCCGTGACCTAGAACCGTGACAGAGCCGTGACCTTTAGCCGTGACCTAGAGCCGTGCCGTGACCTAGTCCCGTAACCTAGAACCGTGACCTTGAGTCAGGACCTAAATCTGTGACCTAGAGCCGTGAACCTAGTCCCGTGAACTAGAACCGTGACCTAGAGCCGTGACCTAGAGCCGTGAACTAGAACCGTAAACCTAGCCCCGTGACCTAGAGCCGTGAACTAGAACCGGAAACCTAGTCCCGTGACCTAGAGCCGTGACCTAGAGCCGTGAACTAAAACCGTAAACCTAGTCCCGTGACCTAGAGCCGTGACCTAGAGCCTTTCATATATACTCACATAGCCTTTATCACTTCTTAATTCAGCAGCATTACACCCACCTACCAAGTTTTATTACATCTATCCAGTTCACTTTATTGCAACCTTCTTCAAAATTATATTAAATATCGACGAATATATAATCTAACCTATAATCTAACTTTGATGTTAGCCGTTGAAATCCGTCTTATGATAATTTAATTCCAAACAAACATACAAGGAGTGACCCCCTCCTCCCCCCCCCCGCACACTGTAGATAAATAAACGCTTTAACAACATTGAAAAATAATCCACATAAATCACGTCACAACAACAATGGCTGGACGTGCATGTCAGGTTCCCATTCAGTATTTTTATGCAAAGTTCATTTAAATGTAAATATCAGTTGTGATCTGTCAGCACGTACAGTGCCGTGGTAGTGTGGTGTACTCAGGCACGGACCTCCTCTTTGTGCACACAATTTCAACTACCATTTGTTTGTGTGTTAAAGGGTCTATATAATTACAAACGAACTCATCGCTATATGTAACTAATTCTTGTGATTAATTACACACTATTATTACCATTACTATACCCAGAGATGATGATATTATTATTATTATTATTATTATTAGTAGTAGTAGTAGTCATAGTAGCGCATTTTTTATCATTATAATTATTATTAATATCGACTTCACTCCCCAATTCCACCCCAAAGCAAATTATCGTCCTAATCTTTAACACCTTCAATATCAATGTCGTATTTCTCTTTCAGCTCCAGCATTAAGTTAACGAGCACTTAGCGTTGTAATAAGCTACATTTTTGGGTGCTTGCAGGTAGTGTATAATTAAGCAAGCGACCCCCCCCCCCCCCCCAGAGTCCACGTAACGTCACTGACAAAGTTGAGACCAAAATCAAGCGACCTAACACACTTATCCCTCCCACAACTAAAAAGAAAGTATAATAATAATAATAATAACCACAGCTATTATTCATCACATATACAACCAATACCTGACAAACACCGACCAAACAGCAGCTATCACTCCATCACTATGGGCATGCTTAAGTCCAGTCGCCCGTGAGACGCCCGGTACAGATCTAGGGGCTGGCAGAGAGAGACGTGGCGAACCTGGGAGGTGTTCCGTCCTCCATGGGATGAGTTAAAATGTACGAAAATGTGTCCTTAGGAAACCCAACTTTGGACAAGATGAGGGTTAGGAAAACAGATGAGGAGAGGAGGGGGGGTGAATATAAAGTGTGGAGCGGGTTATTATTAAGAAGTTACACAGCAGCGTGTCTTGTTCAAAGGGTCATATACGGGAGTCATTTATTATCGTTTGTGGAAGGACATCATTTTTTAAAGGTAATCATGCATACACAGACACACGTACGTACAAGAGAGAGAGAGTGTGTATTTGAGAACCAATGTGACTAATCATTATGAGCGTATACGGTTAAATGCTCTTTACCAAATTTAACTGTGTAATACCAATACAAGTCCTTGATCAGCAAATAGAAAAACAAAAACCTTCCATACAATTAACAAGTTTCTGCACTACAGTATAACTTCCTCGATACACCTGGGTGATTAATAAGGTTACGTGTTCTGTTTACCTGTGTGTGTTTCTTATACTATAGAGTATTTTGAACCAGGCTTATCACTTAATTTTGGTACTGTGATAATGTTGCCCTGGGGACATCACCGGTCCTATAATGTTGTTTTGGTACAAATGAAATGATTATGAACAAGCTGCAGCGGCTCACTGAAATAAACCCCACATACTAAATTATACAAATGGCAGTTTATATAGAATAACGAACATACAAAATAACATTCTACACAAAATTATCTATAAAATCACTTAATTTATATAACGAATATCATAAGAATTTATATAAATTACTGAACATATCAAATGGTAATTTACATAAAAAAAATTAATATTTATATAAAATTTCACACTGAATTCACCAAAAATAAAAGATGAAAAATAATAACTTACATGATAAAGAATAAAAAAAAGACAACAGAAAACAAAAACCTAAACCACCGCCAATTTACGCAAACATTTATTATCATCACCAAATATTAACCTTAGAACAACTTATCGAGGAAAAAAAAATCATCACATACAGACTAAGTGACATTATTTTCCCTCCAAGCTCAGGCTAACCCAGTAACATTTGGTTGGTTATTAACAAATGCTGTCCATTGACGATACAAACCTCCAATTTTAGCGAGGTTGAAAAAATATATACCCTGTATATTCAAATGTTGCATGGGATCTAATTCACGAAATCTGTTTAATAATACAGTATGGAGTGTAGATTTATCGACAGGAATGGGGGTCTGGTGGGGGGAGGGGAGATGGGAAAGGGAACTGATGGAGGGGAAGGGAGGGAAGTGTTGGCGAGGGAGATAGGGTGGCTAGCAAAGGTGGGTACATCGGAAGTGAGCGTGGAAGGGAGGGAGGAAGTGTAGACGGAGGGATTTGAATTGAGGAAGTTGTGGTTGGGAGGTCACTGAGAGGAAGTGTCGTATTGCTCATCAGTCAGTTGTTTCTCTTTTTTGTTGTTGTTGTGGTGGTGGTTGTTGTTGTGGTGGTGGTTGTTGTTGTGGTGGTGGTTGTGGTTGTTGTGGTGGTTGTGGTTGTTGTGGTGGTGGTGGTGGTGGTGGTTGTTGTTGTGGTGGTGGTGGTGGAATATAGAGGAGGAAGAAAAATTAGTCGGTATAGAGGAGGAGGAAGAAGAATCAGTCAGTATAGAGGAGGAGGAAGAAGAATCAGTCAGTATAGAGGAGGAGGAAGAAGAATCAGTCAGTATAGAGGAGGAGGAAGAAGAATCAGTCAGTATAGAGGAGGAGGAAGAAGAATCAGTCAGTATAGAGGAGGAGGAAGAAGAATCAGTCAGTATAGAGGAGGAGGAAGAAGAATCAGTCAGTATCACATAAGAATCAGTAAAGGCTCCAGCAAACCTTTACAAAATATCTCCAACAAAGTACTGAGAAAAAAGAGAGGAACAAAGCCTTTGTTAATATGTTTTTGAAAATATGTAAAAAGCAAAAGCTTTAACAATGATACCAATTAATCTTCTACCAGTAATATTATTTATTTTTATTTCTTTACTTTTTCAAATGGTCCTCAATAGACTCCCATTTTTAAGAGAACAAAAAGAGTTCGGGTATAAAAGGAGTTAGAGTACGATAGACCATTTGCAAGTTGTCCTGGAAGCATTGATTCCAGAGATACAATAACTCTGAATTTCCGCCATGGCCCTTGGATCTTTAGGGCAGTTGCGGCCCACATGCCAGACGACTCCCCCCGCCAGATCCTTTACGTGCAGCTGCCAGAGGCACGACGCAACCCTGGAGGACAATGCAAAAGGTACAAAGACCTGCTCAGAATGACGCTCATTAAATGTAACATTCCTCCAAAGGATCTTGAAACTATTGCATCCGACCGTAGTCTATGGCGCTCCACCTATACCCAAGGCGTCAAACATCCCGAGAACGAGCGTAATAGAGCCAGATGTACATGTAGGGAAAGGAGACACAATCACACTCCCAGAGACCTTCCACCCAACCCAGAGCTGTCCTGCCCAATGTGTGCTGGTCAAGGATCGGACACCACAGCCTCATCCAGTGGCACCGTCGACAACATCCCTAGTTCACCACTCATTATCATTATCGATTTCATAATGAAGCCGAGTCGTCGTCGGCAACGACTGACAGCCTTAACAATAAGTTATATTTTAATAAGCATCGTATATGTACACACAGTAAAAAAAAGAAGTATCGCGCAGGGGGGGGGTCTGGTGACTTGTGTCATGATCCATACATCACCTGATGTGTTGGGAGGGTTGGTATGCGTGCCTGTATGACAAAGGTTTCCACCTACCTATGATACAGCAACAGATATGTGAGGACACCCTCAGGCAAGGACAGCAGGTCTACCACCATAATACAGGTCCAACACACATTATCCCTCGTCCATGGTGTCACAGTGTTTCGCACATAATCCGTGCGGTACTTTCGTTTGCTGAGTGTACCTAGTTATCGTGCAACTTTGCCTGAAATATAAAATGGGTAACCCGTCCACACTACTAATGCTGACATATTGTTCCGAGACATGATAATGAAAAGCAAATATGAAACAAAAACTCCAGGCTACTTAAAGAGGCATGAAACGATATGTGCCTGACTTAACACGTACAGTTTATATACACAGAAAAAAAAGAATGAGAGAGATCACCAACCAAAGTACGATTTGTTATTGTAAGGGCAAAGGAAATGAAATGTCAGTAGGCAGGACATGGAGGTGCCAGATGAACAACGAACCAACAGTATATTAATGAGATCTTGTACTGGATTCCTTGACAGGAAATACGGGGAAAAAAGTTTGGCTCGTACAGCACATGGAGAGAAGAGATTAGAAAGTTTTGGAGGTACCGAATGGAAAAGAAAGTTTTATTACAGAAGGTCGTGGAAGCATCTGGGGTAGGCGTTTACCAAACAATGGATTGATGGAACTTGAAGATGAAGGCAATATATGTCTTACCTCCCACTAATTCTTCTCATTTATTTGGTCTTTCCTTTTCGTTCTCCTAATATATCGCTCTCATTTTGCTCTTTTCTTTTTTTCGTGTGTGTGTGTGTGTGTGTGTGTGTAAAACCCTCCTCTTCATTCCCTTTCCTCTCTCCCTCGCGCCTCCCCAACATATAACTAGGGTGGAGGCCGCACGCGTATGGCTGAAGTAATCAATGAAACATTTGCAGATTGCTAAAAATTTCTGCCGGAATATCCGAAGCATAAATGTCACTTGAACGAGCACGTACGTGTGTTTTACATATGTATGTGTTTGTATGTGTGTGTTTTGTGTATGAGTATATGTGCGTTTTGTGTATGACTATTTGTGCGTCTTTTGTGTATGAGTATTATGTGTGTGTGTGTGTGTGTGTGTGTGTCACGGTCAAAGCCCAAATTAAGTCTATTGAAACATGTTGACAGTCTGTGCTGTGACTATTTATCCCTCATTGTCTCTGCTTAAAGAGCCATTCGTTCATGGATTTTATAAAATAATAATTGAAAGAATAACGAGTAATAATAATGGTAACAATAATAATAATAATAATAAAAATAATTAATGATAATAATAATCCAGCACTGGGCTAGCGTGTGTACCCTCTTGACTTTCAATTTCATAAACTGTCTTAAAAAATAAGGAAAAATATATGATGGCTTAAGATCCACATGATGCAATTTCTGGTTCATGTATAATTCTGAAACTTTACACAATCAACCTTTTTAGTGAAGAATTTTTGTTTCGCGCAGAATCAAGTATTAAAGTAATTTGTTGTGTCTTGAACTTTTACCATAACTAAGTCTAGGACTCATGGGGGTTAAATATTCAGATCAAAACAGAATCTGTTGTGGGTGTGTGTCTCTCCTCTCCTCTCCAAAATTCTGGGGATGGATGAGGGGGGGGGGGTGGTTAGGAGGCGATAAATGGTGGTGGTGCAGAATTTTCATACTTTTGGTGAAAATAATACCTCTCATACCCTCCCTCATACCCTCCCTCATACCCTCCCTCATACCCTTCCTCTTGTCTTCCCTCCTACTCTCCCCCTGATACCCTTTCCTCTTACCCTCCCTTATACCCGTTCCTGATACCCTGCCCTATTCTTGTGGATTCTATCTAAATGAATTAGTCCAGAGATAATTAATATACAAATGAATTATATAATAGAGTTCAGTAATAGTACCATGTAATTAAGTAAACTGATATAATGATAAATTCTACTTGTTTCCTTTTACGTAATTTTTCATTTACATATGTACCTTAAAAATCATTTTTTTATGCACTGCTTAATTTAACGCCCAGGTGACCTGTGTGTATGGGAAATTTAAATACACAGATGATTAAGAAAAAAAACTCATCTTACAAGATTTTCTCCTCTTAATCTTAGTCGTAGCTGGAATTCACTCATATAATCTTAATTGGGTACAGCAGGATTTGTAAATAAGTGTAAGACCAATTAAACATTTATTACGTGTTCCTAGTATAATGTTAGTTATGTTTCACCCAATTTTTAGCTCGTAACTAAATTCATTTGTCTTCTCATTTCAGGTTAGAACTTGACGTGCAGAAACAGCCAATCAGTGGACAGTGTTTATCTCAGTATCACAGTCGGCCAATGGTAATGTATGACGTCATTCTGTCTCGTTTTATGTCTTATTTATTGACTCTCTCTCTCTCTCTCTCTCTCTCTCGGGTACCATGCCATGACGAAATGCTGAACGAGGGAGGTTAACGAGATTTCAGACGTCATGCGATCAATGAAGACTCCCATAACGCAATCTCCGGTCCCGAGAGATGGAAGGGCAGCTCTATAACGAACAGGATAACGAGGATGTTTAACGAGATCACAAACTGCGTTGATGTACTCGGGTCAAATGAGAACAAACACCAACCGAAAGACTGAGTGAGAGAGAGAGAGAGTGAGAGAGAGTCTACAATATAAGGTTAGACAATAGGCGGACTGAGAGAGAGAATCAGACAGAGAGAAAGAGATTAAGAGTCAGAGATAGAGAACACTCATTTTTCCACCTTACAAAACCTCATCAATAAATAAGCAAAAGAAAAAATAGAATACATTAGAATAAAGAGTGTTTTTGTTTTTCTGAGAGAGACGTGTAATGGAGAAACTGAGGAGACAAAGAGAGATAAATGACACTCAGACAGACAGACAAAGTAGGTAGTTAATCTTATCCATATTTACACGCGGCCCAACAACGAACACAATAAGAGTCCGTAGCGAATTTACATACAATATTGTGACAGGACCAGTTTGCTTGGTGAAAGAGATGGATAAGGTAGATTTCCCCCTAGCTCTCCCATTTCTCTCCCCTATCTCCCCTAGCTCTCCCATTTCTCTCCCCTATCTCCCCATTTCTCTCCCCTATCTCCCCATTTCTCTCCCCTATCTCCCCATTTCTCTCCCCTATCTCCCCATTTCTCTCCCCTATCTCCCCATTTCTCTCCCCTATCTCCCCATTTCTCTCCCCCCCCACCCCACCACTCCGACAGGCAACAAGTATAGCGGTGATAGTTAGTCCCCAGGGGAAGTGTGAACTGTGTTGATACTGGTTGTGGCAGAAGTTTTGGGTTTGTGTTGACTAGTGGCAGAGGCTGTGTGCTGTGTTGACTAGTGGCAGAGGTTGTGTGCTGTGTTGACTAGTGGCAGAGGCTGTGTGATGTGTTGACTAGTGGCAGAGGCTGTGTGATGTGTTGATTAGTGGCAGAGGCTGTGTGCT
>NW_024731187.1:0-21861 GCF_018991925.1 Homarus americanus | reverse complement strand
TATGATTATAAAACCACGGCCAAGATTATAACATTCACGGGTATGATTATAACAACCACGACCATGATTATATCACCCACGACCATGATTATAACAACCACGACCATGATTATAACAACCACACCATGATTATAACAACCACGACTATGATCATAACCACGACCATGATTATAACAACCGCGACTATGATCATAACCACGACCATGATTATAACAACTACCACCATGATTATAACAATCACGACAATGATTATAACAACCACGACCATGATTATAACAACCACACCATGATTATAACAACTACAACTATTATCAAAACCACGACCAGGATCATAACAACCACGACCATGTTTAAAACAACCACTACAATGATTATAACAACCACGATCATGATTATAATAACCAGGACCATGATTATAACAACCACGACTATGATTATATCACCCACGACCAGGATTATAACACCTACGACTATAATCATAAACCACGAGCATGATGATAACCACGACCATGATTATAACAACCACAACCATGATTGTAACAACCACGACCATGTTTATAACAGCCACGAATAAGATTATAACATCCACGACCATAATTATAACACCGATGACCATGATTATAACAACCACAACCATGATTATAACAACTACGACTCTGATTATAAAAACCACGACCATGATTATATCAACCACGACCTTGATTATAACAACCATGACCTAGATTATTTCACCCATGACCATGATTATAACAACCACGACTATGATCATAACTACAACCATAATTATAACAACCACGACCATGTTTATAATAACCACGACCATGTTTATAACAACCACGACCATGATTATAGAAACCACGAACATGATTATAACAACCACGACCATGATTATAACAACCCGACTATGATTATGGAAACCACGCCATTGATTATAACAACCACGACCATGATTATAACAATCACGACGATGATTATAACAACCACGACTATGATTATATCACCCACGACCGTGATTATAACATATACGACTATGATCATAAACCAAGAGCATGATCATAACCACGACTATGATTATAACAACCACAACCATGATTATAACAACCACGATAATGATTATAACAACCACAACTATGATTATATCACGGACGACCATGATTATAACAACCACGACAATGATCATAACCACGACCATGATTATAACAACCACGCCTAAGATTATAACAACCATGACTATGATCATAAACACGACCATGATTATAACAACCAAGACAATGAATATAACAACCACGACCATGATTATAACAACCACGACCATGATTATTACAACCACGACAAAAATTATAACGACCATGATTATAACTACCACGATCATGATTATAACAACCACGACTATGATTATAACACCCACGACCATGATTATACAACCACGGCCATAATTATAACAACTACGACCATGATTATAACAACGACGACTATGATTATTGGAACCATGACCATGACTATAACCACCACGACTATGATTTAAACAACCACGACCGTGATGATAACACCCACGACCATGAATATAGCAACCACGACCATGATTATAACACCTACGACCAGTATCATAATAACCACGAAAATGATTATAACAACCACGACCATGATTATATCAACCACGACTATGATTATAACAACCACGAATATCATCATAACAACCACGATCATGAGTATAACAACCACGATTATGATTATAACAACCACGACCATGATTATAACAACCACGACCATGATTATAACAACCACGACCATGATTATTCTAGCACGACCATGATTATAACAACCACGACCATGATTATAACAACGACACTATGATTATAACAACAACGACTATGATCATAACCACTACCATGATTAGTACAACCACGACTATGATCATAACCACGATCATGATTATAACAACCACGACTTTGATCATAACCACGACCATGATTATGACAACCACAACCATGATTATAACAACCAAGACCATGATTATAACACACACTACCATGATTATAGAAACCACGACCATGATTATAACAACGACGACAATGATTATAAGAACCACGACCATAATTATAACAACAAAGACCATGATTATAAAAACCACGACTATGATTATAACAACTACACCATGATTATAACTAACACGACTATGATCATAACCACGACCATGATTCTAACAACCACGACCATGATTATCACAACCACGACCATGATTATAACAACCACGTCCATGATTGTAGAAACCACGACCATGATTATAATAACCACGACCATGTTTATAACGACCACGAACATGATTTTAACAACCACGACCATGATTATAACAACCATGACTATGATCATAGCCACGACCATATTTTTAATAACAAGGGCCATGATTATAACAAGCACGACAATGATCATAACCACGACCATGATTCTAACAACCACGACCATGATTATAACCACCACGACTATGATCATAGCCACAACCATAATTAGAACAACAACGACCATGATTATAAAAACCACGACTATGATTTTAACAACTACGACCATGATTATAACAAACACGACTATAATTGTAACAACTACGACTATGATTATATCACCGACGACCATGATTATAACACCTACACTATGATCATAAACCACGGGGATGATCATAACCACGACCATGATTATAACAACCACGACCATGATTATAACAACCACGACCATGATTATAACAACCACGACTAAGATTATAAGAACCACGACCATGATTGTAGAAACCACGACAATGATTATAACAACCACGACTATGATCATAACCACAACCATGATTATACCAACGACGACCATGATTATAACAACCATGACCATGATTATAACAACCACGACCATGATTATAACAACGACGACTATGATTATTTCAACCAAGACCATGATTATAACAACCACGACCATGATTATCACAACCACGAATATGATTACAACAACCACGACCATGATTGTAGAAACCACGACCATGATTATAACAACCACGACTAAGATTATATCAACCACGAACATGATTATAACAACCACGACCATGATTGTAGAAACCTCGGCCATGATTATAAAAACCACGAGCATGATTATAACAACCACGAATATGTTATAACATCCACGACCATGATTATAACAAACACAACTATGATCACAGCCACGACCATAATTATAACACCCACGACCATGAATATAGAAACCACCACTATGATTATAACAACCACGACCATGATTATAACAATCACGACCATGATTATAACAACCACAAATATGATTATAACAACCACAAAAATGATTATAACAACCACGACCATGATTATAAGAACCACGCCTATGATTATAACAACCACGAACATGATTATAACAACCACGACCATAATTATAACAACAACGACCATGATTATAAGAACCACGACAATGATTGTAGAAACCACGACTATGATTCTAACATCCATGACCATGATTATAACAATCACGACCATGATTATAACAACCACGAACATGATTATAACAACCACGACCATGATTATAACAACCACGACTATGATCATAGCCACGACCATAATTATAACAACAACGACCATGATTATAGAAGCCACGACTATGAATATAACAACTAACACCATGATTATAACAAACACGACTATGATTATAACAACTACGACTATGATTATAATTCACTCATCAGATATATGATCTAAATCACGATCACAAAGATTTATAACAACCACGGCCATGATTATAATAACCATGACTATGATTATAACAACCACGACCATGATTATAACAACCACGACTATGATCATAGCCACGAACATGATTATAACAACCTCGCCATGATTATAACAACAAGGACTATCATCATAACCACGACCATGATAATAACAACCACGACTATGATCATAACCACAACCATGATTATAACAACCACGACTATTATCATAACCACAACCATGATTATAACAATCACAAATATGATCATAGCCACGACCATAATTAAAACAACAACGACCATGATCATAACAACCACGACAATGATTATAACAACCACGACTATGACTATATCATCGACGACCATGATTATAACAACCACTACTATGATTATAACAATCACGACTTTGATCATAACTACGACCATGATTATAACAACCACGACGATGATTATAACAACCACGACCATGATTATAGCAATCACAACCATGATTATAACAACCAAGACCATGATTATAACAATCACGAATACGATCATGAAAACGACCATGATTATAAAACCACGGCCATGATTATAACATTCACGGGTATGATTATAACAACCACGACCATGATTATATCACCCACGACCATGATTATAACAACCACGACCATGATTATAACAACCACACCATGATTATAACAACCACGACTATGATCATAACCACGACCATGATTATAACAACCGCGACTATGATCATAACCGACCGCCAGTTATAACAGCATTCGCCAGTTATAATCCTGACAATGAGATTGCCATAGCCGACCGCTGATTATAACCACCGCGGTGCCTGCTTTCGGCCTTCTTAATGAAGCCACGACCATGATCGCGCCGCCGACCATGTTTAAACAACCACTACAGTTATAACGCCACGATCGCCAGTTATAATAACCAGGACCATGATTATAACAGCCCGACTATGATTATATCACCCACGGGCGGGATTATTACCATAACACTACGACGACTATAATCATAAACCCGCGCATGATCACAACCGACCATGTGATTATAACAACCACAACGCAGTTGCATATAGCCACGACCATGTTTATATAACGGCACGAATAAGATTACATAACATCCACGACCATAATTATAACACCGCGGCCGCGGACATAACCACAACCCTTGATTACTCGCGCAACTTTCATGACTCTGATTGTAAAAACGATCGCCGGTTATATCAGCCACGACAGCGGTGTAACAGCCGCCATTTCGATTATTTCGCCCCGCGGCCGCCAGTTATACTTAGCCACGACTGCAGTCGCAACTACGGCCGCAAAGTGCCTGCTGCTTCGACCATGTTTTGTAATAACCACGACCGCTGATTATAACAGCGACCGCGGTGCCGAATCACGAACGCCAGTTATAGCAACCCGACCGCCCGGTTATAACGCCCGACTATGATTGCCAAACCACGCATGATTATATAGCCGACCATGGTCCTTATAATCACGACCATGATTATAACAACCACGACTGAAGTTATCACCCGACCGTGATTATAAGCACTGTCGACTATGATCGCGAAGCCAAGAGCGCTGGTCATAACCGACTATGATTATAACAGCCACAACCATGATTGCCTTAGCCACGATAATTATTGTAACAACCGCAACTATGATTATATCACCGACCATGATTATAACAACCCGACGTGATCGCCACGACCATGATTATAACAACCGCCCACAAAGATTACCAACAACCGCTGACGCGATCGCAACGAAGCTACTGATTATAACAACCAAGACCGTGAATATAACAACCACGACCACCAGTTATAACAACCCGACCGCGGTTAGCCACAGCGACAAAAATTATAACGACCATAGTTATAGCAACCGATATGATTACCGCTTTACGACCATGATTATACAACCATTATAATTACCCTTGCCAAGCTTCCGACCGCTGATTATATGGCAACCGACTATGATTATAGGAACCATGACCATGACTATAACAACCACGCGACTATGATTTAAACAACCCGACCAGTGATGATGACACCCGACCGCAAATATAGCAGCGCGACCATGATTATAACACCTGCGACCGGTATCGCGTAACCCACAAAATGATTGCCGCCAACCGACCGCGGTTATATCAACCACGACTATGATTATAACAACGCGACATCATCATAACAAACTACGATCGCGGGTATAACAACCACGTTATGATTATAACAACCACGACGCAATTATAACAACCGACCGGGTTGCCTTAACCCGACCGCGATTATCTTGCACGACCACAGTTATATAGCCACGACCGCCCAGTTATAACAACTGCGACAATGATCGCCGCCACGACCATGATTATAACAACCACATTGCTGATTATAACAACCACGACTATGATCCATAACAACGACATGATTATGCAATGACGACCATAGTGCCAGCTGGCATTAAGAAGGTTGCCAACAACCGCGGCCACTGATTATAACGACCGATAGCCAGTTATAACAACCTCGACCGCCAGTTATACCCAGCGCATTTCACTGATTTATATCACCCGACCATGATTATAACACTTTCGACTATAATCACCAAACCCGAGCATGATCGCCAATACGACCGCCAGTTATAACAACCCACAACCACGCGCGCGCGCGCTATAGGCGTTTATAACGGCTGCAGGACCAGAGATTGCCAACGTATAGGCATAATTACTGCTACATGACCGCCCGATTATAACGCAACCGCCAGATTGCCAGCGAAAGCGACTTTTGAATTGCCGACCGCGTTTATATCAACCACGGCCCACGATTATAACAACCGCGGCCTGAATTGTTTCACCCGCGTCGCGGTTATTAACAACCATTATGATCGCGCACGACCATGATTATAACAACCGACGCGTTACTAATAACCCGACCGCGGTGCCGCAGTGCGTCGCCTTGATTGCAACAACCACCGTGTGATTGGCAACCACAAACGCCAGTTGCCTTAGCGACACTGATTGTAAGGCCGCCTGCCGGTTTATAACAGCGCGGGTATGATTATAACAACCGACCGCAATTTATAACAACGACCAGCGGTTACTAACGCCCGACGGTTGGCGAAACACGACTATGATTACCGTAACCGTGTAGTTATATTAATCGACCATGATTGGCAACAACCACGAACGCAGTTACCGCGGCGGGCCGCGGTTATAACAGCCACGACTATGATCCATAGCCGACCATAATTATAACAACGACCGCTGATTGCAACAACCACGGCTTAATGATTGGCAGAGCCGACCATGATTATAACAACCCACGACCGCGGTTGCAACAACCCGCAACCGCCAGTTATAACAACCACTACCGCGGTTATAACATCCGTGCATAAATATAACAACCCACAACCATGATTAAAACAACCTGATATGATTATAACTACCACGACTATGATCATAACCGACCATGATTACAACAACCAAAGACCACATTATAACAGCGGCAAGCCAGTTATAACAACCACGACCATGATTACTGCTTCTTGGGACCGCGATTCGCCCAACAGCGACTGGCGGTTATATCACCCACGACCATGATTACCGCACCTACATTTATAATCGCAGCCGACGCCAGTCATAACCGACCATGATTACCTGCTCAACCACAGCATGATTGCGTGGCCGACCATAAAATATAACAACCACAACCGCGGATTATGTAATCACCAATATGATTATAACTACACGACTGAATCATAACCCGCGACCGCGAAATTCTAAAAAGCCAAAGACCACGATTATAACCAACCCGACGGTAGCAACGGCAAGCCATATTGAAACCACGACCATGATTGTATCAACCGGTGCTTCATTATAGCAACCGAACGCCAGTTATGGCCACGACAATGGTTTTCAATACAGCTATGATCAAATGCGCGTCCATAATTACCAACTAGTAACGATATGATTATAGCTACCACGACGCAGTCATAACCGTATGATACTAACAGCCGACTATGATTCGCAGCACCACATTATGATCGCAACCCGACCGCCGATTATAACAACCCGCGGCCATGATTATAACAACTTCGCGGCTGTAGTTATAACAACCGATATGATTATAGCGGCGACTACCAGTCATAGCCTGAACATGATTGTCCAACAACTACGCCATGATTACGTAACAGCAAGGACTATCATCATAACCGACCATGATAATAACAGCCATTTCAGTCATGTAGCGGCAGCAGATTATATGGCGACTATTATCATAACCTAGCCATGATCCTGCTTACGACCATGATTATAACGTAAAATATGATCATAGCCACGATATAATGCCGCTTAACCAACGACCATAGTCATAACAACCACGATAATGATTATAACAACCGCGACTGCGGTTATATCACCGCTTGACGTGATTACTTCAGCAACCACTACTGCGTTGCCGTCACGACTTTGATTATAGCAATCACAACCGCGAATATAACGCCAGGGTTATGATTGCCGCCGTCACGAATACGATCGCGGCGACCATGATTATAAAACCACGGCCAAAGATTACGCTAACATTCACGGGTATGATTATATGGCCGACCATGATTATGTCACCCACGACCATGATTACAACAACCACGACGCGGTTACTTAACAACCACACCATGATTATAACAACCGACACCAGTCCGCAGCACGACCCATGATTATAACAACGCGACTATGATCGCAACACGACCATCAGTTATAACAACTTTAAATGGGTTACCATAATCACGACAATGATTGCCAACGCCGCGTTGCTGCCAACCACACCTGATTATAACACCAACTTCGACTATTATCATAACCACGACCATGATCGCAACAACCGACCATGTTTATGCCCAGCCACTACAATGATGCGACCCATTGCGGGTTATCTTGGAACCTGATTATAACAACCACATTTATCAGTTAATATCACCCGATACGCGGTTTATAACACCTACGACCATAATCGCAAACCTGGCTGTGATCTGGCGACCGCCAGTTATAACAACCACAACCATGATTATAACAACCCGACCATGTTATAACAACCACGAATAAAGATTATAACATCCATTGTAATTATAACGCCTTATGACCGTGATTACCAACAGCTACAACCATGATTATAACCTTCGACTTTGATTATAAAAACCACGACCATGATTATATCGCTTAAAACCGTTATATCAACCGCGGTACAGATTATTTCACCCGCGACCGCGATTATAAGAACACGACTATGAACATATGCGACCGTAATTATAACAACCACGACCATGTTTATAATAACCACGACCATGATTATAACAACCACGACCATGATTATAGAAACCACGACTACGCAGTTATAACAGCCACGACCGCCAGTTATAACAACCCATTTAGCGATTGTGGAAGCCGCCCCATGATTACTGTAGCCGACCGCGGATTATAACAATGCGACCGCTGCGGCCGTTATAAACAACCACGACTAACATGATTATAACCACCCGGCGTGATTATAACACATACCGATTATGATCACAAACCAAGAACGCATGATCATAACCGTGACTAGGATTATAACAACCACAACCATGATTATAACAACCGATAGATTAGCGCCATACAACTATGATTATGTCACCGACGACCATGATTATTATGATTATAACAACCACGACCATGATTATAACAACCACGACCATGATTATAACAACCACGACCATGATTATACTTGCACGACCGAGTTATAACAACCACGACCATGATTATAACAACTACGACAATGATCATAACCGACCATGATTATAACAACCACGACTATGATTATAACAACCACGACTATGATCATAACAACCATGACCATGATTATACCAATGACGACCATAATTATAACTAGCGACTAAGTTTATAACAACCATGACGATTATAACGACCGACCATGATTATAACAACCTCGACCATGATATAACAACTACGACTATGATTATATCACCCACGACCATGATTATAACACCTACGACTATAATCACAAACCACGAGCATGATCATAAACACGACCATGATTATAACAACCACAACCATGATTATAACAACCACGACCATGTTTATAACAACTACGAATAAGATTATAACATCCTCGACCATAATTATAACACCCATGACCATGAGTTATAACAACCACAACCATGATTATAAAAACGACTTTGAATTTAAAAACCACGACCATGATTATATCAACCACGACCACGATTATAACAACCATGACCCAGATTATTTCACCCATGACCATGATTATAACAACCACGACTATGATCATAACACGACCATGATTATAACAACCACGACCATGATTATAATAACCACGACCATGATTATAACAATCCGACCATGATTATAACAACCACAAATATGATTATAACAACCACAAACATGATTATAACAACGACCATAATTATAACAACAACGACCATGATTATAACAACCACGACAATGATTGTAGAAACCACGACTATGATTCTAACAACCACGAACATGATTATAACAATCACGACCATGATTATAACACGAACATGATTATAACAACCACGACCATGATTATAACAACCACGACTATGATCATAGCCACGACCATAATTATAACAACGACCATGATTATAACAACCACGACAATGATTGTAGAAAACCGACCATGATTATAACAACCACGACCATGATTATAACAACCACAACCATGATTATAACAACCACTACCATGATTATAACATCCACGACCATAAATATAACAACCACAACCATAGTTAAAACAACCACAATATGATTATAACTACCCGACTATGATCATAACCGACATGATTCTAACAACCAAGACCACGATTATAACAACCGACAATGATTATAACAACCACGACCATGATTATAATAACCAGGACATGATTATAACAACCACGACTATGATTATATCACCACGACCATGATTATAACACCTACGACTATAATCATAACACGAGCATGATCATAACCACGACCATGATTATAACAACCACAACCAGATTATGACAACCACGACCATAAATATAACAACCACAACCATGATTATAACAATCACAATATGATTATAACTACACGTGTAGTCCGCCGATATTCAATTAAAACCAAGACCACGATTATAACAACCCGACAATGATTATAACAACCATGACCATGATTGTAGAAACCACGACCATGATTATATCACCACGACCTTCATTATAACAACCACGAACATGATTATAACAACCACGACAATGGTTATAACAACCACAACTATGATCAGCCCGCACCATAATTACAACAACAACGACGATTATAACTACCACGACTATGATCATAACCACGACCATGATACTAACAACCACGACTATGATTATAACCACCACGACTATGATCATAACCGACCATGATTATAACAACCACGGCCATGATTATAACAACCATGACTATGATTATAACAACCACGACCATGATTATAACAACCACGACTATGATCATAGCCACGAACATGATTATAACAACCACGCCATGATTATAACAACAACCATGATTATAACAACCACGACTATTATCATAACCACAACCATGATCATAACCACGACCATGATTATAACAACCAAAAATATGATCATAGCGATACCGCCAATTATAACAACAACGACCATGATCATAACAACCACGACAATGATTATAACAACAACCGACATGATTATATCACCGACGACCATGATTATAACAACCACTACTATGATTATAACAACTCACGACTTTGATTATAGCAATCACAACCATGAATATAAAACCAAGACCATGATTATAACAATCACAAGCCGATCATGAAAACGACCATGATTATAAAACCACGGCCAAGATTATAACATTCACGGGTATGATTATAACAACCACGACCATGATTATATCACCCGACCATGATTATAACAACCGATGCCAGATTATAACAACCACACCATGATTATAACAACCACATGACGATCATAACCACGACCATGATTATAACAACCGCGACTATGATCATAACACGACCATGATTATAACAACTACGACCATGATTATAACAATCACGACAATGATTATAACAACCACGACCATGATTATAACAACCACACCATGATTATAACAACTACGACTATTATCATAACACGACCATGATCATAACAACCACGACCATGTTTATAACAACCACTACAATGATTATAACAACCACGACCATGATTATAATCACCAGGACATGTGATTATAACAACCACGACTATGATTATATCACCCACGACCATGATTATAACACCTACGACTATAATCATAAACCACGAGCATGATCATAACCACGACCATGATTATAACAACCACAACCATGATTATAACAACCACGACCATGTTTATAACAACCACGAATAAGATTATAACATCCACGACCATAATTATAACACCCGACCATGATTATAACAACCACAACCATGATTATAACAACTACGACTTTGATTATAAAACCACGACCATGATTATATCACCACGACCACGATTATAACAACCATGACCTAGATTATTTCACCATGACCATGATTATAGAACCACGACTATGAACATATCACGACCATAATTATAACAACCACGACCTATTTTATAATAACCACGACCATGATTATAACAACCACGACCATGATTATAGAAACCACGACCATGATTATAACAACCACGACCATGATTATAACAACCCGACTATGATTATGAAACCACGCCCATAACAACCACGACCATGATTATAACAATCACGACCATGATTATAACAACCACGACTATGATTATATCACCCACGACCGTGATTATAACACATACGATTATGATCATCAAACCAAGAAGCATGATCATAACCATGACTAGGATATAACAACCACAACCATGATTATAACAACCACGATAATGATTATAACAACCACAACTATGATTATATCACCGACGACCATGATTATAACAACCACGACAATGATCATAACCGACCATGATTATAACAACCGCCTAAGATTATAACAACCGCGACTATGATCATAACCACGACCATGATTATAACAACCAAGACAATGAATATAACAACCGACCATGATTATAACAACTACGACCATGATTATAACAACCGACCATAATTATAACGACCGATTATAACTACGATCATAATTATAACAATCACGACCATGATTATAACACCCACGACCATGATTATAACAACGACGACTATGATTATAGAAACCATGACCATGACTATAACAACCGACTAGATTTAAACAACCACGAACGTGATGATAACATCGACCGAATATAGCAACCACGACCGTGATTATAACACCTACGACCAGTATCATAATAACCACGAAAATGATTATAACAACCACGACCATGATTATATCAACCGACTATGATTATAACAACCACGAATATCATCATAACAACCACGATCATGATTATAACAACCACGATTATGATTATAAAACCGACCATGATAATAACAACCACGACGCCGATTATACAAGCACGACCATGATTATAACAACCACCATGACTATGATTATACACTAAGACAATGATCATAACCGACCACCAGTTATAACAACCACGACTATGATTATAACACACGACTATGATCCTAACAACCATGACTATGATTATACCAATGCGACCATAATTATAACTAGCACTCAATTTTATAACAACCCGACATGTAACAACCTCGACCTGATTATAACAACTACGACTATTATCATAACCACCGCCGATCATAAAACCACGACCATAATTATAACAACCACTACTAGTTATAACAACCGACCATGATTATAATAACCAGGACCATGATTATAACATACGACTATGATTATATCACCCACGACCATGATTATAACACCGACTATAATCATAAACCACGAGCATGATCATAACCCGACCATGATTATAACAACCACGACCATGATTATAACAACCACGACCTTGTTTATAACAACTACGAATAAGATTATAACATCCTCGACCATAATTATAACACCCATGACCATGATTATAACAACCACAACCATGATTATAACAAAACGACTTTGTTTTAAACCACGACCATGATTATATCAACCACGACCACGATTATAACAACCATGAATAATTTCACCCGTGACCATGATTATAACAACCATGCCAGTCATAACCACGACCATGATTATAACCTGACCATGATTATAAAACACGTTAAACAACCACCACCATGATTATAACAACACGACTATGATTATGACCGCCCATGATTATAACAACCGACCGCCAGTTATAACAATCACGACCATGATTATAACCACCACGACTATGATTATATCACCCACGACCGTGATTATAACACCTACGACTATGATCATAAACCACGAGCATTATCATAACCACGACCATGATTATAACAACCACGACCATGATTATAACAACCACGATAATGATAATAACAACCACGACTATGATTATACTAACCATGACCATGATTATAACAACCACTACCATGACTATTACAACCACGACCATGATTATAACAACCATTACCATGATTATAACAACAACGACCATGATTATAGAAACCACGAATGATTATAACAACCACGACCATGATTATAACAACCACGACTATAATTATATCACCCACGACCATGATTATAACACCCACGACTATGATCATAAACCAAGAGCGTGATCATAACCACGACCATGATTATAACAACCACAACCATGATTATCACAACCACGATAATGATTATAACAACCACAACTATGATTATATTACCGCCGGCCATGAATATAACAACCACGACTATGATCATAACCACGACCATGATTATAACAACCACGCCTATGATTATAACAACCATGACTATGATCATAACCACGACCATGATTGTAACAACCAAGACAATGATTATAACAACCACGACTATGATTATAACAACCACGACCATAATGAAAACAACCACGACTATGATTATATCATCCACGACCATGATTATAACACCTACGACCATGATCATAAACCATGATTATAACAACCTCGACCATGATTATAACAACCTCGACCATGATTATAACAACCACGACCATAATTATAACGACCATTATTATAACTACCACGATCATGAATATAATAAACTATGCACTATGATTATAACACCCACGACCATGATTATAACAACTAATGACCATGATTAAACTACGACCAGATTATACTGCCACGACCATGATTAGTAAATAACCAAGACCATGAGATTATAATAACCACAATAATATTCATAAATTACAACCAAGGATTATAAATCTACCATGACTATGATTATAACAACCACGACTATGATCATAACATCCACGTCCATGACTATAACAACCACACCATGATTATAACAACCACGACCATGATTATAACAACCAAAACCATGATTATAGAAACCAGTACCATGATTATAAAAACCACAACCATGATTATAACAACCACGACTATGATTATAACAACCACGACCATGATGAAAACAACCAAGACTATGATTATATCATCCACGACCATTATTATAACACCTACGACCATGATCATAAACCACGAACATGATCATAACCACGACCATGATTATAACAACCACGGCCATGATTATAACAACCACGACCATAATTATAACGACCATGATTATAACTACCACGATCATGATTATAACAACCACGACCATGATTATAACACCCACGACCATGATTATAACAACCACGACCATGATTATATCAACCACGACTAAGATTATATGAACCACGACCATGATTGTAGAAACCACGACAATGATTATAACAACCACGACTATGATCATAACCACAACCATGATTATACCAACGACGACCATGATTATAAATGTTCACGACCATGATTATAACAAATACGACTATGATTATATCACCCACGACCATGATTATAACACTCTACGACTATAATCATAGACCACGAGCATGATCATAACCACGACCATGATTATAACAACCACGACTAAGATTATATCAACCACGAACATGATTATAACAACCACGACCATGATTGTAGAAAACTCGGCCATGATTATAACAACCACGACCATGATTATAACAACCACGAATATGTTTATAACAACCACGACCATAATTATAACAACCACAACTATGATCACAGCCGACCATAATTATAACACCCGACCATGAATATAGAAACCACGACTATGATTATAACAACCACGACCATGATTTTAACAATCACGACCATGATTATAACAACCACAAACATGATTATAACAACCACAATCATGATTATAACAACCACGACCATGATTATAAGAACCACGCCTATGATTATAACAACCACGAACATGATTATAACAACCACGACCATAATTATAACAACAACGACCATGATTATAACAATCACAACAATGATTATAACAACCACGACCATGATTATAACAACCACACCATGATTATAACAACTACGACTATTATCATAACCACTACAATGATTATAACAATACGACCATGATTATAATAACCAGGACCATGATTATAACAACCACGACTATGATTATATCACCCACGACCATGATTATAACACCTACGACTATAATCATAAACCACGGCATGATCATAACCGACCATGATTATAACAACCACAACCATGATTATAACAACCACGACCATGTTTATAACAACCACGAATAAGATTATAACATCACGACATAATTATAACATGACCAGTTATAACAACCACAACCATGATTATAACAACTACGACTTTGATTATAAAAACCACGACCATGATTATATCAACCACGACCACGATTATAACAACCATGACCTAGATTATTTCACCCATGACCATGATTATAACAACCACGACTATGATCATAACTACGACCATAATTATAACAACACGACCATGTTTATAATAACCACGACCATGATTATAACAACCACGACCATGATAATGAAACCACGACCATGATTATAACAACCGACCATGATTATAACAACCCGACTATGATTATGGAAACCACGCCCATGATTATAACAACCACGACCATGATTATAACAATCACTACCATGATTATAACAACCACGACCATGATTATAACAAGCACGACCATGATTATAACAACCGACCATGATTATAACAATCACGACCATGATTAACAACCACGACCATGATTATAACAACCAAGACCATGATTATAACAACCACGACAATGATCATAACCACAACCATGATTATAACTACCATGACTATGATTATAACAACCACGACTATGATCATAACATCAACGTCCATGACTATAACAACCACACCATGATTATAACAACCACGATCATGATTATAACAACCAAAACCATGATTATAGCAACCAGTACCATGATTATAAAACCACAACCATGATTATAACAACCACGCCCATGATTATAACAACTATGACTATGATCATAACCAAGACCATGATTATTACAACCAAGACAATGATTATAACAACCACGACTATGATTATAACAACCACGACCATGATGAAAACAACCAAGACTATGATTATATCATACCACGACCATTATTATAACACCTACGACCATGATCATAAACCACGAACATGATCATAACCACGACCATGATTATGACAACCACCGCCAGTTAACAACCGACCATAATTATAACGACCATGATTATAACTACCATGATCATGATTATAACAACCACGACCATGATTATAACACCCGACCAAGATTATAACAACCACGACCATGATTATATCAACCACGACTAAGATTATAAGAACCACGACCATGATTGTAGAAACCACGACAATGATTATAACAACCCGCACTTATGATCATAACCACAACCATTATTATACCAACGACGACCATGATTATAACAACCCGACCATGATTATAACAACCACGACTAAGATTATATCAACCACGACCATGATTATAACAACCACGACCATGATTATCACAACCGACCATGATTATAACAACCACGACCATGATTGTAAACCACAACCATGATTATAACAACCACGACTAAGATTATATCAACCACGAACATGATTATAACAACCACGACCATGATTGTAGAAACTCGGCCATGATTATAACAACCACGACCATGATTATAACAACCACGAATATGTTTATAACAACCACGACCATGATTATAACAACCACAACTATGATCACAGCCACGACCATAATTATAACACCCACGACCATGAATATAGAAACCACGACTATGATTATAACAACCACGACCATGATTTTAACAATCACAAACTTGATTATAACAACCACAAACATGATTATAACAAACACAAACATGATTATAACAACCACGACCATGATTATTAGAACCGCCTATGATTATAACAACCACGAACATGATTATAACAACCACGACCATAATTATAACAACAACGACCATGATTATAACAATCACAACAATGATTATAACAACCACGACCATGATTATAACAACCACACCATGATTATAACAACGACTATTATCATAACCACTACAATGATTATAACAACCGACCATGATTATAATAACCAGGACCATGATTATAACAACCACGACTATGATTATATCACCCACGACCATGATTAAACACCTACGACTATAATCATAAACCACGAACATGATCATAACCACGACCATGATTATAACAACCACAACCATGATTATAACCAGCCATGTTTATAACAACCATATTTATAACAACCATGACCGATATTATGACAACCACGAATATGATTTTAACAACCACGACCATGATTATAACAACCACGACCATAAATATAACAACCACGAACATGATTATAACAACCATGACTATGATTATAACAACCACGACTATAATTATAACAACCATGACCGAGATTATGACAACCACGAATATGATTATAATAACCACGACCATTATTATATCAACCACGACTATGATTATAACAACCACGACTATGATTATAACAAGCACGACCATGATTATATCCACCACCGACCATGATTATAACAACCACGACCATGATTATAACAACCACGACTATTATTATAACAACCACCTACCATGATTATAACACCCACAACCATGATTATAACAACCACAACTAAGATTATAACACCCACGAACATAAATATATCAGGCACGGCCTTGAATATAACAACCACGACTATGATTATAACAACCACGACTGATTTAACAACCACGACCATGATTAAAACAACCACGACCATGATTATAACAACTACGACCATGATCATAACCATGAGCATGACTATAATAACCACGACTATGATTATAACAAACTCGGCCATGATTATATCAACCACGACCATGATTATAACAACCATGACTATGTTTATAACAACCACGAATATGATTATAACAACCATGACCATGATTGTAAACAACCACGTATATG
Organism: Homarus americanus; assembly: GCF_018991925.1. Lineage (NCBI taxonomy): Eukaryota > Metazoa > Arthropoda > Malacostraca > Decapoda > Nephropidae > Homarus > Homarus americanus. Next base: position 2,567 of record NW_024731187.1, on the reverse strand, counting down.
ATTATAACCACGAACATGATTATATCAACCACGACCATGATTATAACAACCACGACTATGATTATAACAAGCACAACCATGATTATCCACCACGACCATGATTATAACAACCACGACCATGATTATAACAACCACATCTATGATTATAACACCCACGAACATGATTATAACAACGACGACTATAATTATAAACAACCATGACTGAGATTATGACAACCACGACCATTATTATATCAACCACGACTATGATTATAACAAGCATGACCATGAATATAACAAGACGACCATGAATATAACAACCACGACCACGAATATAACAACCACGACCATGAATATAACAACCACGACTATGATTATAACAACCACATCTATGATTATAACACCCACGAACATGATTATAACAACGACGACTATAATTATAACAACCATGACTCAGATTATGACAACCACGACCATGATTATATCCACCACGATCATGATTATAACAACCAAGACCTTGATTATAACAACCAAGACCTTGATTATAACAACCATGACTAATATTATTTCAACCACGACCATGATTATAAATAACCCACGACCATGATTATAACAACCACAACAAAGATTATAACACCCACGAACATGAATATAACAGGCACGACCATGAATATAACAACCACGACTATGATTATAACAACCATGACTGATTATAACAACCACGACCATGATTAAAACAACCACGACCATGATTATACCAACCACAACCATGAATTATAACAACGACGAATATGATTATAATAACCACGACCATGATTGAATAACAACCACGATATATGATTATAACAACCACGACTATAATAACGACAGGATTCATGATTATAATAACCAACTATGATTATAACATGACTATTATTAAAACCGACTAAAACAACTACGACCATGATTATAACAACCACGACTATGATTATAACAACCACGACTATTATTATATCAACCACGACCATGATTATAACACCCACGACCATGATTATAACAACCACAACTATGATTATAACAACCACGCATATGATTATAACAACCATGACCATGATTGTAACAACCACGTATATGATTATAACAATCACGAACATGATTATATCAACCACGCCTATGATTATAACAACCACGATTATGATTATAACACGAAAAACCATGATTATATCTACCACGACCATGATTATAACAACCACGACCATGATTATAACAACCACATCTAAGATTATAACACCCACGAACATGATTATAACAACAATGACCATCAATATAACAACCACAACCATGAATATAACAACCACGACCATGATTATAACAACCACGACCATAAATATAACAACCACGACCAAGATTATAACAACGACGACTATAATTATAACAACCATGTCTGAGATTATGACAACCACGACCATTATTATATCAACCACGACTATGATTATAACAAGCACAACCATGAATATAACAAGCACGACCATGAATATAACAACCACGACCATGTATATAACAACCACGACCATGAATATAACAACCACGACTATGATTACAACAACCACGACCATGATTATAACAACCACGATTATGATTATAACGACCACAACTTTGATTATAACAACCACGACCATGATTATAACAACCACGACAATGATTATATCAACCACAATTATGATTATAACAACCATGACTATGATTATAACACACATAACCATGATTATAACAACTACGACCATGATCATAACCACAACCATGATTATAACAACCACGACTATAATTATAACAATACGACCATGATTATATCAACTAAGACCTTGATCACAACCACGAACATGATTATAAGAACTACGACTATGATTATAACAATCACGACCATGATTATAACCACGACCATGATTATAGCAACCACGACTATGATTATAACAACCACGACTATTATTATAGCAACCACAACCATGATTATAACACCCACAACCATGATTATAATAACCACAACTATAATTATAACACCCACAAACATGAATATAACAAGCACGACCATGAATATAACAACCACGACTATGATCATAACAACAACGACTATGATTATAACAACCAAGACCATGATTATAACAACCACGAATATGATTATAACAACCATTACCATGATTGTAACAACCGCGAATATGATTGTAACAACCACGACCATGATTATATAACAACCACGACTATGATCATAACCACGACTATTATTATAACAACAACGACCATGATTATAACAGCCAAGACCATGATTATAACAACCACAACCATGATTATAACAGCCATGACATGATTATAATAACCACTACGATGATTTTAACACCCACGACCATGATTATAACAACTACGACCATGATCATAACCACGACCATGATTATAACATTCACGACATGATTGTAACACCCACGAACATGATTATAACAACCACGACTATGATTATAACAACCACGACCATGATTATAACAACCACGAGCATGATTATAACAATCACGACCATAATTATAACAACCACGACCATTATAACAACCATGACTATGATT
>NW_024731186.1:0-12969 GCF_018991925.1 Homarus americanus | reverse complement strand
CCTGTGGGCCTCACATAACCCTATGGGCCTCACATAACCCTGTGGGCCTCACATAACCCTGTGGGCCTCACATAACCCTGTGGGCCTCACATAACCCTGTGAGCCTCACATAACCCTGTGGGCCTCACACACACCCGGTGGCCCTCACGCATCCGGTGTCTCTCACATACCCGGTGGCCCTCTAACACCTGGTGGCCCTCACACAGGATGTGTAAGGGCCACAGGGTGTATGAGTGTTAGTGTGTATGAGGTGCCACACAGAGCGCGTTGGGCTATAGGGTGTGCGAGGGCCACAGGGTGTCTAAGGGCCACAGAGTGTGTGAGGGTCACAGGGTTTGTGAAGGCATCCGGGTGTGTGAGGGCCACCGGGTGTGTGAGGTCCACAGGGTATGTGAGGGCCACAGGGTGTGTGAGGGCCACAAGGTGTTTAAGGGCCACAGGTTTTGTGAGGGCCACAGAGTGTGTGTATAAGGGCCACAGGGTGTGTAAGAGCCACAGGGTGTGTGAGGGTCACAGGGTGTGTGAGGGTCACAGGGTGCGTAAGGGCCACAGGGTATGTGTGAGAACCACAAGGTGTGTAAGAGCCACAGAGTGTGTGTGAGGCCACAGCGTGTGTACAGGGTGTGTGAGGACCACAGGGTGTGTGAGGACCACAGGGGGTAGGGCCATAGGGTGTGTGAGGACCACAGGGTGTGTGAGGGCCACAGGTGGGTAAGGGCCACAGGGTGTGAGGACCACAGGGTGTGTGAGGGCCACAGGTGGGTAAGGGCCACAGGGTGTGTAAGAGCTACAGGGTGTGTGATGACCACAGGGTGTGTAAGAGCCACAGTGTGTGTGTGAGGACCACAGGGTGTGTGAGGACCACAGGGTGTGTAAGGGCCACAGGGTGTGTGAGGACTTGCTTCATCAACTACCACTAAGGCTACTCCAGGCACACCTCAGGCAGCTACTGTAGACGAGGATCAGTTCATTAACTAACTCTTATGGTGCACACAGAGGGGCTGATAATGGCTGCCTCTCAACATTTTTTGCTGCCGAGAAACATAATAATGCTTAGGTACATTGATCCAAGGGAAAGAAAACTCCCTATTGATTTTGGGGCTACTGAGCCAAAGGTGGCTACAAAAAAATTGAATTTTGGTTTTCAGACCATAATACAAGTTGGTTAACTGATAAACATAATACTGTGTGAATAACTTGGCCCCGGCAAGTGGAAAATCACTATTGAGTTCTTGGTCTGGTTCAGAACCCAAGATCGATGTTACCAAAGCTTGAATCCTGTTTTCTGAACATTAATATGTGTTTATATACACTAACGAAATTTTTACTGTTGTGTATATTATAAAACTTACAGTACAGGTACAGTTCCTGTTTATTTTACAAACATCTCATGATCAAAGGTTAAAATTATTTCTGAAATCCCTACGATGGGAACAACCACGACTACAGTGTTTTGGAAATTTTTTTTTTCATATATACAGGTAATACGACGTTGTGTCGACCACCTAGGCTGCAGGGTTGCCAAAACATTGTTTCCAAACCGCGGTGGATAGCTCTCAAGGGGCGCGGCAAAGACCTTAGATGTAGCCCAAATATTATGTCTCTTATAGCCTGCTGTTTCACACTCCTATAACAAGTAATAAATAATATTATCGTCACTATAAGGAATTTAAATTTAATTCTGTGGATTAGTGACATGGTTTATTAAGAGAAAAAAAGACGTAAATCAAAGAATGAACACTGAATTCTCTTCCTATATGACAAAGAAAACTTTCTTATAACATTTTTGAAGGAAGTTAAATTGTTTTTACCAGTTTACCGGATGAAGACAACATAAAATAAATTCAAAGTCCTTCTTTTTATACCAGTTTGTTTGTTGAAAATAGTAAATATTTTTTTGTCCGACACTTATGAACTAAATGACAAAAAACGAATGGAAACATATTCCCTCCTAATCGTTTTATAAAACCCTGGAAAAACAAATCTGATGCATTGTGCACAAAGTGCCTAACAATTACCATAAAATAAAATGTCCTGTACTGCCTTCACCACACTGTCACTGGAATGACAGTTAGGACACCTGCATTTTTTGGCAACTTGCGGTACTTCTTGTATATAATATTGCCGATAAAAGTTCTTGACCCATTCTGTTCAGGGGCGGATCGAGAGGGGATCCTGGGGGTCAGGACCCCCCCCCCCCTTTTTCATCATAAAATTCCAATACTTTTTCTTTAATGCAGTTTTGTACTCTGGCTTTTTGTACATCAAAATATAATTACTATTAACCTCATATTATCTAATATCAAGTGCACAAGGTCCTCCCCCCCACAACTTTAAAGACTGCCCTTTAAATATTCCTGGAACCACCCCTGTTGTTGCGTAGTTCAGTTTTGATAACTTTTACCACTTGTAAAGGCCTGGGACTTGGGGATAGAAATCCCTTACCAGGCTAATCAGGATCTTAATAAAGGAAAGTCAAGGACCATGGTTTTCCGAGGAATAACAAACAACCGTTAGAGATTGGCATCTCTTTGCTATAAAAATATAACAAAACTCTGACACCACTCAACAAACATCAAATAATTACGGGAGTCAAACAATTAATGGAAGCAATAATTAAAGGAATCAAACAAATAATGGGAGTCGGCAATTAATGGATTCAAACAATTAAAAAGAGTCAACAATTGATAGAATCGAACAATACAAGGGAGTCAGCAATTAATAGAATCAAACAATTATAGAATCAAACCATGAACAAATATTTCCTACGGCAGTGGCCCTGGGGGAAGGTTCTGGAACACGGTGATGCACACTCAGGGTAACGAAACGTCCACTTCGACTCCACACTCAGCGACGTCTTGAAAAGGCAGAACACCGGGGCACCGACGGAATGTGATGAACTGATGGTCGTGGTATGCGGTAGTGGTCGATGACCAGAGAGTTGGCAGTTGATAGGTGAAGGTCTGGGAACACAGCCCACGAGTCCAGGACCTATGATGAGATCACAGCCAGAATTTGACGGACAGCAGGGTAGCTAGATACTGACGGTATGGCGGCTGGGTTGAATCTGCTCGTGGCGGAGATAGTCGCTGCCGTTATCACCGCCGTCCAACCACCCCAAGGGTCGTCTGCACCAGCAAACGAGCGAGTTAGCAGCGGTAACTAGCCGGAGGATCGTTTCCGCCCTTACACTGCTCCCCCAACAAAAATCTACTGTAAGGTAGATTAAAACTTAAGATTAGTACACAAAGCATAATCATCTTACAACAAATGCTTAAATACACATTGCACAATACAGAAAGGTCATAGAAAAGAATAGGTGGTAACTTGATGTCCAAAACGAAGGACGTATCAAGGAACGGCACGTGGGGTCCACTTCAGTCCAAGTTTAAGTTTGGGCCTATTTCCTGTCGTAGAGGATTCTTCTATCTCGTCAGGTGTTGGCAGCAACTGGCAACCGAGATCAACAGACTCTGGCGTCCGAACTTCACAGGAACTCTTGCAGGGTAGTGCCTCGACTAACTCCAGCTTGGGGACGTCGTCAAGGACACGAGCAATGTGGGTCCTGCAATTATATTTCCTTAACAATTTAGCTTGATGTAATTTAAGCTTCTTAGAGGAAGGGGGTGAGAATCGTCCAACAAAATCTATGGCTACCCGAGAAGATGGTTCTGCAACGACGGGTAAGGGTTCAAGTGGAACAGGACGGACTCTACCCTTGGCGGACATACGTGGGCACTGATCACAACTCCTACAAAAAGCTCTAATATCCGCTCCCATACCTGGCCAGTAAAACTGATCAGCAACCTTCCTATAAGTTTTCCTACGAGAACAGTGACTTACAAGAGAGCTCTTGTGAGCTACAGAGAGAATGTTACTACGACAAACATCAGGGACAACAAGTAAAAACCGACCTACTTTAGCTGGTCGCTTGGATGAAACACAAGACCTGTGTAACACCCCATTAATAGAAACAAACTTATAAACCGACCCATATCTCACCTGATCCTCCTCCCCGGAAGTCACCTTCTCCCTTACCGGCTTCAGAGTGGCACACGAGTCTTGAAGCTTGGCGAACTCCTTAGGCGTCACAGTCAGTGGCAACAAATTCGGCAGAATCAGGGGATGCGGTCGTTTCACCTTCGCCGTCCGTGGCCCTACAGCTTGGACCTTGGCGGCAGGCGTGGCGGCGTGAGAGGGTGGCGAGGCGACCTCGGCAGGTGGCGAGTCATCAGCAGGTGGCGTGAGGACTGGTGCTGGTGGTGAGGAGACTGGTGGCGAGGAGAGTTTTAACGTTTCCGGGTAGTTAGGGTCACGAACACCGGGAACATTACCAATGAGGGCACTTGCACATTTAATGGGAGCTCTTACCACATTAGACCAACCAGTGAAATAGGGGCAACGCAGGTAGCACCTAACAGGGAACTGGTCAACACGACCTAAATAATCGGCGACACTAACCTTCGGGCAGCTGGAGATGTCAGCGTCAGGCATGGCTTCTTCAGAGACAATAATGCACGAGCAACCAGTATCCCTGATGAAAGTAGATGCCCTAGACCCATTGATTGTTCCACTGACAATAACGGGGGCAGCTCCTGACCTCCAAACAGAATCCGACCTTGTTGCTGGGTTGATGAGTCAGCAGTCTTGAAGGCGAGGGGATTCCTGGGACAGCGAGAACGAATGTGCCCTTGTCCGCAGCTGTGACACGGCACGGCTGGTGAACTACTCTTGTGTACTCCTGGGGATGGTTCCTCGGAGGACGGAGGCTTCGCAATCTTCACTACAGGAGGGGAAGACTTGGGGTAGGCGTTGCGAGCAGACGCCCAGTTGTCGGCAAGATGCACAGCTTCTCCAAGCGTCGCTGGCTGGTGTTCTTTGATGAAAATTCTCAAGTCTGGAGGTAGAGAAGACAAAAACTGATCTAATATCATGAAGTTAGAGAGAGACTCAAAGGTTTCTTCAACCCCTGATGTCTCCAGCCATTGTTGAAATAAACGACCCAGGTGAATCGAAAACTGCTGGTACGTTTCTCCCTCTCTAATCTTCGTTCTGCGAAAATCAGCACGATAACCGTCAGAAGTCTTGCAAAATCCTCGCAAGAGAGCTTGCTTCAACAAGAAGTAATCTCGGGTGATGTCGGCAGACAGGGACGTGTAAATTTCTACCGGCTTACCACTCAGTAGGCTACCCAATCTTACAGCATAGCTATCAGGGGCTACACCAAGCAGCTCAGCTACCCGCTCAAACCTAACAAGGTAGGAGGCGATGTCTTCTTCACGGTACACAGGCAAGCTGGGTTTTACCACATTGTCCTGTATATGGCCAGAGGATGCTCGTCTACTTGAAGCATTAATCCTAGCCAGTTCTAGGTCCTTTTCTGCCTGCAACTTAGCTAATTCGAACTCTCTGACGTTCCTCCAATTCTCTCTCTCTGGCGTTCCTCCAACTCTCTCTTTCTGACGTTCCTCTCTCTCTCTCTGACGTTCCTCTCTCGGCATTCTGTTGGGTGACCACATACTGACCAATGTCACTACCTGTCAGACCCAGGGCCACCGCTTGACCTTTCCACACCTCAAAAGCAGACAATGATCCGAAAGGCCAAGAACAAAGAAAAACAAACAACTTACCCCGCAAATAGCCAAATGTAACTCACCTAGTGGCTCAATCAGACCAGTAAATGATTTGATCCGACTGGAGGGAACCTCGTTCCGCACCCAGCCCAGCTGAATCACCTCAGGGTAACGAAACCGCACCAGGTGAAACAACAACATATATGCTATGACAGCATCCACAGTGCACCCCAACCAACACTAATTAACTTCCCACGTACAAAGGAGAGCAACAAAATTAGCACACAGAAGGAAGGGATAACCACTGAACAACACTTGCTTCCGGGCCACAGACAGCAAGGTGGCGCGCTCACGGCGACTTACAACAACACCGGAACGAATGTTAAACCTCAGAAACCAAAGGTCAGAGACAATCCTGGCAAGGTCGCCACTTGTAAAGGCCTGCGACTTAGGGATAGAAATCCCTTACCAGGCTAATCAGGATCTTAATAAAGGAAAGTCAAGGACCATGGTTTTCCGAGGAATAACAAACAACCGTTAGAGATTGGCATCTCTTTGCTATAAAAATATAACAAAACTCTGACACCACTCAACAAACATCAAATAATTACGGGAGTCAAACAATTAAAACAATTAAAGGAATCAAACAAATAATGGGAGTCAGCAATTAATGGATTCAAACAATTAAATGGAGTCAACAATTGATAGAATACAAGGGAGTCAGCAATAGAATCAAACAAATATAGAATCAAACCATGAACAAATATTTCCTACGGCAGTGGCCCTGGGGGAAGGTTCTGGAACACGGTGATGCACACTCAGGGTAACGAAACGTCCACTTCGACTCCACACTCAGCGACGTCTTGAAAAGGCAGGAGAACACCGGGGCACCGACGGAATGTGATGAACTGATGGTCGTGGTATGCGGTAGTGGTAGATGACCAGAGAGTTGGCAGTTGATAGGTGAAGGTCTGGGAACACAGCCCACGACCTATGATGAGATCACAACCAGAATTTGACGGACAGCAGGGTAGCTAGATACTGACGGTATGGCGGCTGGGTTGAATCTGCTCGTGGCGCAGATAGTCGCTGCCGTTATCACCTCCGTCCAACCACCCCAAGGGTCGTCTGCACCAGCAAACGATCGAGTTAGCAGCGGTAACTAGCCGGAGGATCGTTTCCGCCCTTACAGGTAAGTACAAAATATTAAGAACAAATTTTGAAAGATTCTCGAATGCCTTCTGTGTAGTCGCCAACAGTCGCCCAGAGTTCTACAGAATCCTTATGATCTTCTGCTTCCCCCTAGTCTACCAGGTTTACCTACAGGTAGGAGATGTGTAAAAATAATCATATATGCACATATAACACACATGGAGTCTAAATAGTTATGGACAGGTGTGTGTGTGTGTGTGTGTGTGTGTCAAACGATTCAACGAGACAATTGACAAATGCAGTAAAGAACATGATTCAATAGGCTGTAAATGAATGCTTATTTAATAATACTGTATTTCATATTTTTGCGCTATGGATTTAATAACATTGATAAATGATAAGATTATTTCTTGTTACCTGTCCAACAACTTCTGCGGCTCTGCCTGGTACCTGTCTGTCTGACCAACCGCTAAGCCCCTCAGTGAGAGCGTGGGAAAGGAAATTACTATAGATCTTATTTCATTCGAAATTTTAAATTACTCGATGATTGTAAGCCAATAAATGAAGAGAAAATGAGCAGTCATGTGCTTACCTTTATTACCAATCCTGAAAAAAAGAAATCAATATTCATTCATGAAAACTGATGGAAGATAATTTAATGGTGCCGCGATTTCCTTTTTCAAAAGTAGCCCAATTATAGGCAAGTAGTGGCACCATTTTATTGTCCGCGGCAAGCAGTTTAAAAGGGTTCCATGACAAAACCCCAACGGGGTTGTCATTTGTTAACACTATCCTAACCTAACCTAACCTAAACCCAAAAGGACGTCTGTCTATGATTTTCGAATTTATGATCATTCATTTCCAACAAACTGAACTATAGGATCAAAGAACTTTCGAAGCGTAGCAATATCAGCAATGTTAAGATATTATCACAACCAAGAAGGCTGATTCATAATGTTTCTCAAGGCAGATTAATTGACGGTAGGCGTAACATAACACAACGTCATGTAATGATCTTCAGGAAATTTTAGAAAAGTATTTTGGAAAAGTTAAGTTAATTTTGGTTGGTTTGTATCACCAGAAAAATGGGTGGTCAAGGAGTCTAGTTCGTGGTTGTATTGTAACATTACTTCCCTTGACCCTAGGGAAGGCATTTTTCAGTAGTCATTAGCCAGTACCGCGCGAGTCGCTACACCTTTAGGGAGGTGTATGGATGCTCACCGCTGTCTGTGGTTTTATTAATGGCATTGGCAAATTAATTCAGTGGTTCGTGATATGAATTTCCATGACTGTGATCACACAGAAGAACACCTGGGAAAAGTTAGATAGAAATGGTGAAGTGTTTATTAACGATGAAGGAAATTGGCCGGACACCGGGTGAACGCTGCCTTGAGGAATCAGGTAAGATACAGTTGTTGTTTGTTGATGTGTTATTGTGACTTAAAGTAAGTTCGACTTACTGTATACATTATAAACACGTAAATAATATTCAAACTTGGCAAAAAAATATAACATTCTAAAGTGGGTTGATTGGGTATATCTTTGATGGTGATTATTATAACGATAGTAAAGGGTGTGTTTTAGTTTAGGCTGCATCATGGTATCCTTAGAGTTTTATTGGTAATATTAACGACGTGGAAGAGCCTTTAGCACTAACTTAGGACATTTTCTCAAAGAAGATAAAAGGTTTCTTACTTCGTAAAAAAAATACTAATGTAATACTTTACGTAATTTTTATTTTATTTATATATATATATATATATATATATATATATATATATATATATATATATATATATATATATATATATATATATATATATATATATATTTTTTTTTTTTTTTACATCTTGCGTGTGTGGGGAGGACAAGGCCAAGCTTCTGCTGCCTGCCATGTGTAGATGTGGCTAACGGTTTTTGTCACAAAGTTTTGTTTTCACTTTAAAATATAAGAAGTATTTTCGGTGAGGTTAGTTTGGTTCATTAATCATCATTAATACCATGGTATTACTAAAAGGCCATAGGTATTTGCACTTCCTGGTGAAAATAACGAAATGGTTATTTGCACCCGAACTACGTCATCAAGGGTGTCGGTGCAGATAGTGAAACTGTTAACTGAACCCGAGGTGTGTCATAGCGAAGTTCGGGTGCCAAATACTGCACCATATGTTACCAAATCCGTAAAGAAAGATGAAAAAGAAGAGTGTAACTATTCAAATTATAGTAGAAAAAAAAATGAAGTTATTTGCTCCGACTTTGTTTTCATCATTAATGTTTACAATGGAATTGTGAAAATTAATATCATCTCGTACATTATCTACTTCATTATCGTTTACTTTGATATTTGGTACAGAACCTAATCTAACCTATCGGTTTGTTGAAGAGATAGTGAAGCTGTTATCTGCATCCGAGTTTTGTCAGTGCAAACTTCTTATAATATTCGATAATAGTGTTGAGATCTGGGGTTAAAATTATGGTTTAACTATTTGCATCCGAATCAAGGGGATCGGTTTGTCAATGTGAAACTCTGGTGTAAATAGTATAACTGCAGTTTCGGACAATACACGGCCGATGGTTCTAACCATCCCCAACCTTTAGATCTCCCTGTTTGGAGTATTTCTAACCCCATTTCAACCAGTCGGAAATGAATAATTGCGTCGGAAATGAATTTAACGATTTTTCATACTTTTACCAGTCTATGGGTGTGGGGGCAGTGAGGTGGACCGTTTCGTGATCCGACATTACGTGATCCAGCCTTCACCAATAATGAATAGCTGATTTTTTCCACCAATCACATTTGAATTGGAACAAGGCACGTCGGCATGGACCACCAAACCTCAGAGTTTGAATATTCAGACTCACAAAGGCTACTGTTGAGGTCACTTGTGACGGCTGTGAATATAATTATTGGGATTAAATAGTTAAATTCCACTCGAGAGACGATTTAGTTATTTATTGCGTGCTCACGGTGTTCTGCCAAGTGTGTCGAATGTCCGGACAAACATTTGCCGTATAAATTTAGAAAAGATAAACATCTGTGGTACTGCGGACGTTACAGGACATGCAAAGGAGGAAGCAGTGCAATTACTGCGTTTCTGATTACAATTACTGACGGGGGGTGGGGGGGGGGTCCGGGGGCGGAGCCCCCCCGGTTAGATTACATTTAGGTTACTTGGATTCACTCGGATTTTGTTTCCTTGGGAATTCATTACTTAATAAAAAATATTTAAATCCGAGGCAATGTGACAAAATTGGCGCAGATTCTCAAATTTTGGTTTTTATTTACTTCTCAAAAACGGAAAATCCGAGCCGACTTTGGTGGTTTATATCGCTTATCACTGGTTTGCCCCCCCCCCCCAAACCTCAAATTCCCGTGTCCCCCCAAGATTGTTGGTGGAAGGGGGTGGGGGGGGATAACTCTAAAACGGATAATTTCCGACGGAAATGAAGGTCAAATTAGATTCAATCACACCGAAAAAAATAACACTGGATAAAACAAAATGCTCAACTACAGGACGTATTATCCGAAACTGCAGTTTTACCATGCAAATAGGGGCCAATTGCAAGATCAGCCCGTGGTGTACACCATGCTCTGGTATCCCGGCGGTCGTAATACAATGGAGTAAAAATTGTGATTTTTCAAGATGGGCCATGGTGGCACCCGACCGCCGTTTGTTACTACGTCATCGTAGTGTAGTCAGGTGTACCAACTGGCGGAAGACTTGGGGGTTGGTATGCTTGCACCCTCAAAACGTTGTCAGTGGCACGAAACGTTTACTCTTGCTCCACGATTTACGAGCATGAAAAACTTGAATCCAAGCTAAGGTGCACCTCAGTTTCCTATTTCCTTTGATTCAAAGCATATTCTGGGAATGAAATACAATCACTTACAGTGAATATAGTTACATAAAGCCTGTGACAACCATAAAAATGTAGGAATAGAATGTACTTATGAACAATTTATTGCGACAATCCATAATGCTCAAAATAAACATATCCCTAAAAGAAAATTCAGATCGATACGGAACCAACCAAAATGGATGAATAATAGACTCTAAGATCTTCTAGGGAAAAAGAAAGGAGTATATAGAAAAGTTAAGAAAGGCGAAAATCACTTACTTGGTTACTATCAGAACCTAACAAGACAGGTAAAACAGAAATTAGGAAAGCAAAGAGAAATTATGAAATCAAGGTAGCAAACGAATCGAAAAATAACCCCAAAGCTTTTTATCAACTGTATAAATCAAAGGTTAGAGATACAATAGGTCCCCTTAAAACTACGACAGGAGAAATGACTGATGAGTTAGAAATGTGTAGTACGTTAAATAGTCATTTTCGTCTGTATTCACAAATGAAAACCTAGCACAGTTTCCAGAAGTTCATAAGGTATATAACTGACAGTATAGAAAATATGTTGATGAATATCAATATTACTAGTAACGATGTGCTTAAAGTAATTAACAAACTGAAGCCTCATAAATCGCCTGGTCCAGACGAGGTATATGCTAGAATATTAAAAGAATGTAGAGATGAGTTGAGTAATCCATTAGCAGTTTTATTTAATAAGTCATTAGAATCGGGCCTAGTGCCAGAAGCTTGGAAACTTGCAAATGTAGTTCCGATTTTCAAAAAAGGTGATAAATCAATTGCATCAAATTACCTTCCCATTAGTCTCACGTCAATCATAGGCAAGTTGCTAGAGTCAATTATTGCTACGAAACCTTGAAACATTCAACTTAATTCATTCTTCTCAGCATGGGTTCACCCAGGGACGTTCTTGATAAGGAAGGTAGAAGCACATGGAATAGGTGGATCATTATTAAAATGGATTAGGTCATGGTTAACTGGTAGGAAACAGAGTCAGCATAAATGGATTTAAGTCAGACTGGGGTGCGGTCAAAAGCGGAGTTCCCCAGGGATCTGTATTAGGCCCTCTGCTGTTTGCTAAATTCATTAATGATCTTGATTTGGTAAAACTAGTAAGATTAGTAAATTTGCAGATGATACCAAAATGGGGAGAGTGATAAATTCAGACAGTGACTTTAAACACCTTCAAAGAGATCTAGATACCTTACATGAGTGGTCAGTAGACTGGCAAATGAATTTTAATACTGATAAGTGCAAGGTACTACAGATAGGGAAGACGAATACAAACGTTAAGTATAAACTAGGTAACACGGAAATAGAAAACTCAGATTGTGAAAAAGATCTAGGTGTATTTGTTAGCAACGACTTGAAACCTAGAAAACAATGTATTAGCGTTCGCAACAAGGCAAACAGGATTCTTGGGTTCATATCTAGGAGTGTGAGTAACAGAACTGCTGACGTTATCTTGAAACTTTACCTAGCATTAGTGAGGCCACACATGGATTATGCGGTTCAATTCTGGTGTCCTTATTATAGAATGGACATAGATTCTTTGAAGAGAGTACATAGAAGAATAACAAAAATGATCCATAATATTAGAAACCTTCCATATGAAGAAAGACTGAAAAGCTTAGGCTTGCATTCATTAGAGAGGCGTAGAGTTAGGGGAGATATGATAGAGGTGTTCAAGTGGGTAAGTGGGATTAACAAGGGTAAAATGGAAGATGTTCTGAAGCTCAGCAATAACGAAATAACTAGAACAAATGGCTTTAAATTAGATAAATTCCGATTCAGAAAGGATATAGGCAAGCACTGGTTTGGTAATAGAGTTGTGGATATGTGGAATAGGCTACCGAGTGCTATAGTAGGATCGGGGACGCGAGGGAGGTTCAAGACGAAGTTGGATAGGCACATGGAGGTGCTGGGATGGGTGTGAAAGGGACCTGCCCTGTATGGGCCAGTCGGCCTCCTGCAGTAGCCCACTTTCTTATGTTCTTCTTTATCCTAATTAAATCTAACAATAAAGTAATAAGTTTGTCACGTTCTTGGGGTTGGGTTAGTGTAAATAAAGAGAACTATGGCCTGTTCTGTGGATGAAGTCAGTAGAATATAACAAAGTACAGCATTAGGTATTATAAAGTTGCTATGACAGTGATGAACTCACTGTACTGATGAATTGGGATAAAATCTTGAAAAAATATCACCAAAACTGTTAGTTTTCTATCAAACAAGAAATTATCTTTGTACCAAAAATTTTTACTTTCATATTATACAAGTATAAAGGCCAGTTTTCTACAAGATATGAAAACTTGAGATAATGTTTCGACTTGTCTCCACCTGATTATGCAACAAATACCCTTTCAAAGAAAGCAAGACA
>NW_024731185.1:0-4142 GCF_018991925.1 Homarus americanus | reverse complement strand
GATCCTGTGGTCACTTCCCAGAGCCAAGTGCTCTCTCCTCGAATTGGAGCTGACAAAGAAGACTTTGAGGAGGTGACGCAACAACCAGGATAGGGAGAAGGGAAACCTCGGAGTGGTAACTAAGACGAGTCATACTCGTGTCTCGTCCCTAGATGGCGTTGCTCGTGGTGCTGGGTAGGTAGATCAGGATAATAGATGGCGTGCTTCGTAGTGCTGGGTGGAGGGGTTCGTAACACAGGATACAAGTTATAGCCTCCGTGTGTTGGGATAAGTCACTTCCTCAACGTGTGCTGTAGTGATATAAACACTAAAGACTCACTCCACAACCTTACGACCAACTCATTAAGGGAGACACCGTATAAACCCTTACCTTCATGCTAACTGAAGTGACGACATAAATACCTAACAAGGACAATGTCACTCTACTTAGTATGATGATTTAATACATTAAGTAGGGTGACCTTATCCTCCGTGAACGAGGCGATAATCCATGAACAAAGACATGTAAATCCTTGAAGAACGATGGATAATCCTAAACACACAAGGATAACTCTATGAATGGGGTGTGTCATAGGAGGGAAGATCAGCTAAAACTAATGGCCCATCACTTTTTTGGTAGATTTTAGTGTATATAAACAGAAAATAATTTCAGTTTCAATATTTTGCAACCTTTTGCTAGGTAAATTTTAGTGTGAAATTTATCGAAAATCTAAATGTACAGCTGCATTAGTGCATTAGCACTAAATAGTGAACATTGCTTTCTGACTTCATTTTAACAACAACCCAATCCAATAATATATTTTTCGTTTCAGATTCTGATGCACGGTAAGTTGATAATATTTGCGATGGCTGCTTGTGTCAGGACGAGAAACCAAAAATCCAGCCATCTCAGTCACTATCTTGGGTCTGGGAGAGAGCTCCTGAAGTCGGAGTTGCCTACATTGAGAGATGCTTTGAGATACGGTGTTTTAATCAGGAAAATCAGTGAAAAGAACCAAAGAACTTACACAAACAAAGACATTGCCAGTGATATGACCAAAGCTGTCTTGGCACAGTACACTCTGGCTAACGCCCAGTTCAAGCCTCCAGTCATAACAAGTCAGAAGAAGATTAGTGAGAGACTGCTAGCCAGTTGGGAAAAGGCAAGAGATATCTCTCTTGGGAGAGGAAAACTTGCAGTTAAGGACAGCTTTGCCAAGCAACTGGACCAGTTATTTGACATAATTACTTGCAAGTGCCTAATTGTTCTCTGTCCTGAGTTTGGATGCGATCGTGACTGTAAATCCGAGGCCCACATCTCCTGTATTTGCAAGCGTGAACTGAAGATTCCTGTGATCGAACTGGCATTTGTCCAAGCACAGAGAGAGAAGACTGGCAGTATAGGGCTCTCATGATTTCCTAGCCAAGATTCCGAGTCCAAGAGACAGGAGGCTGCCACAGAGAGAGTATAGAAGAGGAGAAGAGTTGCTGAGGAAAAGAGAGACTTGAGAAGGCCCAGGGTGAGGTAAAAAAGGCCGATGATTGGAGTCAAGCTGATTCAGAGTTTAATGACTTCCCCATGGCTGATCCGAGTGCTGACCAGGAGAATGGTGACTTTGTCCTAACACAGAAAATAATGATCCCAAACCTTCCAGGCATAAGATTCGAAATAGGAAAGATATCCCGAGCATAGCTCTGGCCAGCATGCGACACCACACTGGTCTCAGAGAAACTGCAGAGATAGCAACAGCTGCCTGGATTGACGGTTGTTTGATAACACCTGATGATGTTCACCTGGTGATAGATCATAACAAGTAAGTAGGCTCAGGAGAAACTTATCAGAAACCTAGAGGGTTGATAAAAGGATAAGAGAAAATGGAATCAATTGTTTGTTCTTTGATGGGAGAAGGGATGACACTAAATTGTTCTGTGAAAGTTGGAGATTCGACAGGTTATTTCTGTAGTAGAGGAGAACCTACTCCTGCTGCAGTAGACAGGAGAAATATTTGTGACATTTCACTCCAGAAGATGACATCAGGAAACCAGCTGAGATAGTGGCAGATAACATTGTGAACTGGCTCAGAGAGAAGAACGTAGACCAGACCCTGCAGGCCATTGGAGGGGACAGCACCAACACGAACACAGGGTGGCAAGGGGGGGTCATACAGTGGATAGAGCGGAAGATTGGGAGGAAGCTGGTCTGGATTGTTTATGACCTCCACACCAACGAGTTGCCACTCAGACATCTGATCCAGGAGCTGGATGGCAAGACTCTTTCAAACAACAGATGGTCTGGTCCTCTTGGCAAGATGCTGGACTCTGCCACTGAGTTAGAAATAAATCCGAGCTTTGAAAAAATCACAGTTGGCCCTCCACTCGTTGAGCTTGCACATACTGTCATTGACGACCTGAGTACTGACCAGTACTATGGTTACATGATTTGCAGTGCCATCAAAACTGGGATCATGCCTGATAGACTTGCTTACCTGCAGATAGGTCCAGTCTCACATTCTAGGTAGCTCACAACGGCTCTCAGGTTCTGCAGAATTTGGGTCGCTCATCATAAACTGAAAGGGAACCAGCTTCACAACCTGAGACTTATTGTCCAATTCATCGTGAGTGTCTACTTGCCAAATTGGTTTTCAACACAAGGTCAAGTCATCGTTCTCCAGAGGTCAAGGCGTATTCTCTTCCAGCAGGCTCCTGAGGAGTCAGCCAAGGAAGGTTGTTCAGATTGTGGAGCAGACTGGGAGGAGATCTTCCTGGTATGCTCATCCCGAGGCAGTTCTGCAGACAATGCTCTGCAGTAAGGATGAGGAGGAGAGAAGAGTGGCAGTCAAAAAGATCTTGGATATGAGACTTATGAGAGGATCTGGGCATGGCGAATCAGTTGGTGACGATTCCTTCAGGGTCAGGAAGACTCCTGAAGTCAATCTAGGTGCCAAGACCCTCACTGATCTCATAGATCTAAGACCATCAGGCTGGCAGTGAGCCCCCTCTTACCTGCAGCCTCACCAATGCTCAAGTCAGAGCTTTCCTGGACAACCCCATGCATGTCACTGCCTGGCCCTTGCACACCCAGAGTATAGAGCGTTGTGTACAGCAAGTGAGCGAGGCCAGCAGTCACGTGTACAGCCAGGAGAGGAGGGAAGGCTACATCCGAGCTCAGGTGGTCAGCAGGGAGGTGATGAATAGAAACAGAAGCAAGAAAGACATGTTCTCTATGGTGTGCAGCAACACCGGGTCGTAGTAGTAAAACCGGTTTTGTATTTGATGATTTTGTTTTCTAAAGGAATATTAAATTTAATAAATGTGTCAAGATCATTCGTTTCACTATTCTGATAAATTAACCTGATACATTTACTTTACTTTAAATAAGCTATTTAGTGGTGTTGGTAAAAGGGTGGGGATACTGAATTTTCATAAGATTTCAAGTTAAAATTTACCTAGCAAAAAATGAAAACTTTCAAATCTAGAAAGATATCACATGATTCTTTTTGTAGAACTACATCAATAATACCATGGGCTTGATTTTTTCAAACTCAAACAAAAATATTTGCACCTCCATTATGACACACCCTAATGGCCATGCACATTGTCACCCAAACTGCTCAGAGTCTGGGCCATGATGTCAGTGAATTGATTCTGAATCGATCAAGCATCAGGAGGAAACGTCAGCATCATCACAGTAGCAGGGCAGCTGAAATCCTTTCAAACTTCAAACCAGAGTCAGTTTTAATTGTTCACTGGGATGGTAAATTGATGCCTGATTTGACGGGGCATGGGGGCCATGTTGACAGACTCCCAGTTCTTGTCTCAGGCAATGGCACCTCCCAACTTCTTGCTGTTCCAAAACTTCCCTCTGGTACCGGTGATGAACAAGCAAAAGCTGTTGTGAAGGCTTTGCAGCAATGGCACATTGCAGACATCGTGCATGGCATGTGTTTTGATACAACAAGCTCAAATACTGGTCACCACCGTTGGGGAGTCCGTCATGTCATGACCTCACCCCACTACCCCCAGGCGAATGGACACGCTGAAGCCGCAGTCAAGACTGTTAAACACCTGATCCTTAAGATGTCACCCTCAGGAAATATCGACTGCGAGGATTTCGATCGAGGTTTGTTAGAGTTACGCAACACCCCGAACTTCACCGGACGCTC
>NW_024731184.1:0-14044 GCF_018991925.1 Homarus americanus | reverse complement strand
GGCGCACTACAACAAACGCCCCACCATTACAAGTCGGGAAATCCAGACAGCTGTCCGACTCTTGCTGCCCGGTGAACTGGCCAAGCATGCCGTGTCTGAGGGCACCAAGGCTGTCACCAAGTACACCTCTTCCAAGTAAGAGGTTACTTGTGCACAACAAACACGCCATCCCACTACTACAACTTAATCGGCTCCATCGGAGCCACAGTTACATGTTAAAGAGACAGTTACCGACAGTGATATATTGAGAGGGAAATAAATAAAAAAAAAATTATAATAATCTGCATTCTCTATTGGCGTAGAAACCGGACTAAATCGAAACATAATAAATAAATAAATAAATTCTGCGTGTAGTAGTTGTACACCCACTGCAAAGTGACATACATGGAGTGTGTTTGGGCTTCATTTCTTGTTTGCAGCACGCCTATTTCATGTAAACAATTTTTTTTTTTTTATTTTATTGTATGTTCTTTTATTTTATTTATTTATTTACTTACTTATTCTTTATATATTTATTTGTTACTAGCTCTTGTTTGTTGCACCCACCCACCTCCCGAATTGATGACCTACTATACAATCGTACCTCCACGAATGTTACCAACTTACCGTTAGGCGATTTGGGTAACCGAAATTAACGCTCTCCGACCACCAACCATTTAGATTGTCATGAAAATTATCTTCAGAACAGTTCTTTGGCCCTGAGAAGGGCCGAGTTATAGATGTCTGGTAGGTTTTGTTGTGCTTTTTGTTTTTCCCCAAGGAAGAGGACTTAAGCACGCTCTCCGCGGATGCGCCGGGCCAGCTGGATGTCCTTGGGCATGATGGTAACGCGCTTGGCGTGAATGGCACACAGGTTGGTGTCCTCGAAAAGACCCACCAGGTAAGCCTCAGAGGCTTCCTGCAGAGCCATGACGGCAGACGACTGGAAGCGCAGGTCAGTCTTGAAATCCTGGTCGATCTCACGCACCAGGCGCTGGAAGGGCAGCTTCCTGATGAGTAGCTCTGTGCTCTTCTGGTAACGACGGATCTCACGAAGGGCGACGGTTCCGGGCCTGTAACGATGGGGCTTCTTGACACCACCGGTGGCTGGGGCGGACTTGCGAGCTGCCTTGGTGGCAAGCTGCTTCCGTGGAGCCTTGCCTCCAGTGGACTTGCGGGCAGTCTGTTTAGTACGGGCCATCTCGACGACGAAATAGTCATTGACGGGCGGCACCGGCAGGGCGGGCGGCTTATATACAGACATTCTCTTCACCCAGTGGCCACCCTATTGGCCACGAGTGCCGCATGCGTCATCTCGCGCAGTTACGCCCCACCTCCAAGAGGGAGGACGGCCTGGATGAACGATACTACCGCTGCGCCCACAGCACGCACCTACTCCCACCAACCGTGGGCGAAGCCACACCAGGACCACCTGTAGTAGCAACTACAACAACATGATCGGACGAGGCAAAGGAGGCAAGGGACTTGGAAAGGGGGGCGCCAAGCGTCATCGTAAGGTGCTTCGGGACAACATCCAGGGTATCACCAAGCCCGCCATTCGTCGTCTAGCTCGGCGTGGAGGTGTTAAACGTATATCCGGCCTCATCTACGAGGAGACCCGCGGCGTCCTCAAGGTGTTTCTGGAGAACGTCATCCGTGACGCCGTCACCTACACCGAGCACGCAAAAAGGAAGACCGTCACCGCCATGGATGTGGTGTATGCCCTGAAACGGCAGGGCCGCACCCTTTATGGTTTTGGTGGTTAATCAACCTGATGGACGGGCGCACACCACCACCACCACCACGACAAACAAATATACGGACCTAATTTTAGGTCCACATTTAAATCGCTAAAGAGTTGGCTAGACACTGAGTAAATCGTTGAAAATATATCCACAACATGATCCTCTCTAATTCTGACTTGTGGTATGAGTATAGTTGTGTGTGAACGTGTTGGAACCACTTCCTAATAATTGTCAGTCAGTCAGTCAGTCAGTCAGTCAACATTCACTAACCTCCAGGTACCACCCAACTTCCTGTAGCGTCACCGAACCTCACGAAATGTAACCCAATGTAGTTTATAATCTATCCTAACATGACATAACATAACCACGCACTATATTACTTCGGTAAGAGTAATGAGTGTTAATACACAAAGTTGCAGTTATCATTCATTCATACATACATACATACATACATACATACATACATACATACATACATAACATGCTAGTGGCAGGGGGGGATTGAAGTGAATTTTAGGAGGATAGAATAGGTGCAGTGGCTAAACAGCGCTTGCGTGAGGGACTTTAAGCAGCAACTCGCCTGGATGCGGCAGGATAGAGTCAGGTCAAGCGTCCGGTGCATGTTGGGTTCCGCCATGGTTTCTCCGTGTTTGGTCGGCTTGATTGTGTGTGTTGTTTTCTTGTTTGGAGGAAATGTCTTTGGTATTCTTCTTCTAGCTTGAAGTTGATTTTCTTCTAATCCCCGCCGTCCCGTCAACCATGAGTGAGTAACAGCTGCTTTGGTTACAGTGATACTTCATATTGGCTGGTGTTGTACTGTATGGCCGGTATTTTTAATATACAAACGGCACCGTTAGGGATTGAGGAGCTAAAACCAGCCTACATTACTTCTATATATAGAAATAAATAATGAGGCTTGACAATAATGACGACTACTTCTCCTACCTTCCCAAACAAGGGCTGAAAGTATACATTGACACAAATGACTTTAGTACATCATACATTGGTGGTCAACAAGCCCTCTATTAGGAGAAAGGTGAAGGAGCACACAGTGAACATACAGATTAATGTTTTGCACGCGTAGGATCATGTAAGGTGAGATGTTAAACACCAGACACGTGGTGTAGTAATTCCCTCACAGATGGTGTTATGAGGGGCATCACGTGGTGTAGTAATTCCCTCACAGATGGTGTTATGAGGAACTTCACATGATGCTGTAGCAACTCATTCACACTGTGGTGTCGTAGCATCATGGGGACACCACGTGATCTGTTGTCACAGGACTTCACTCACTCAAGTGGGTGAGGTGTGGTCCCAGGCCTCCCTATCGTGGAGTCTCAGGGGAATTATCACTGGGTACCTGGGACCTCACTGTGTGAAGGTGGTTAGCTAGCTTGGGTAAGCCTCAACTGCCGAGTTGTTTTTCACTGAGTTAAGCACTGTTCACCACTATTCATCACTGGTTCCATTCCTTGGCCAAATGAGATAGTACCTTATGGCAAGAACTTGTTGATAGTCCGCTGGGGAGGAGGGTTCAGGGGAGTGAGTTGGTATGGGCCAACATATAAATAATAATAATAATAATAATAATAATTAACGGTTTATTGAAAGAGCTTGGCAGCCAGAAGACTGAAAATATACAGTTACATATTTGGGAAATGGGTTACGAATTACAAATAATATACAAGTAACATGAGTGACACAAATAAGACATATAATAACTAGCTGGGGAAAAGCTCAAACTACAGTTCATTTCAACATAGTGACAGTGCAAGGAGTAGTGTTTACTGGGAGTGAGTACACTGATTTATTACAAGTTATCGATAATTTTTACAATGGTTGGGACTGGGCTGTTCTTATAGCGATCAGTTCGTGCACGTATGGGCTGGGCTGGATGCGGTTGTGGTGTCGAAGAGCAATTCTCGGACTAGGGATCTCAGGTGGTAGTAGGAGCCGGTGTCGGGGATGGTGTAGAAGCTTCTTACCTCATTTGCAGATGAGGTCGTGGTGATGGTCAGTGAGAGTCTAAAGGGTCAGTGTGTTGAGCGCTTCTTGATATGTGGAGGAGGAAGGGTAGAGAATAATCTTGCATGGCCTCTTTTGCACTTTTTCTAGGTGTTTACGTTGTGTGGCATTTAGGGAAGAAGACCAGGTGAGCTTGGGAAGTATGAATGTTGTGTAAACACTGAGGAGCTCGTGTGCAGGAACACCGAGGGACTTGAGTCGGCGTAGGAGGTGGAGACGGAAACTGGAGGATTTGATAACTTCACTGACGTGTGGTTTCTAATTTAGTTTGTTGTCTATATGTATGTGTGTGTGTGTGTGTGTGTGTGTGTGTGTGTGTGTGTGTGTGTGTGTGTGTGTGTGTGTGTGTGTGTGTGTGTGTATACTACTGTACTTTTTAGATCCTCCTACGCAACCTAACCTATTATAGTTAAGTATAGTAGGCTATACACTATTTTGTTAGTATGTGTTATAAAATGAAATTGCATGTTATTATTATTAATATTATTATTATTAATATTATTATTATTATTATTATTAGTAGTAGTATTATTATTATTATTATTGTTATTATTATTACATGCTAATATAATACAAAGTTGCCCGCCAGATTTCCTCAGAGATGGGAGGAGCACATTGGCGGCGGTGTTGTTTATACTCCGCCCGATTACTGATTCCTATTCACCGAGCCAGAGCTGGCGGGCGGCGTGTTATGTGCCACGTTTTGTTTCCCATTGGGCGTACCGCTCAGCTGGGGAGTAGGAGATTTCATAAAAAGAAAGTTTGAGTGGAGAGCACACCTTTTCCTTCACACATACAGTTATTATCTTAGACCATCTACTATATAATAGTCGGTACAAAAAAATACTCTTACACTCTTTCTAGGTTATTGCTATGTTTTTTTTTTTTTGGACTTCTCATCAGATTGTGCATTCAACTAATATACACTATTAGTGTGTTTATTATTATGTTTTATAGTATTATTTCGTATAATATTGGGTAACACAATTAGAGTCACTAGTATAGTATATTATTGGGGTTTATAGCAGTTTGTGGTCTAATAGTATCATGCTTTATGAGTGGTGTTCTATGTAGTGATGATTAGGCAATAAAATATGCTTTGGGGGGTTTATAGCAGTTTTTGTGGTCTACTAGTATCATGCTTTATGGGTGGTGTTCTATGTAGTGATGATTAGGCCATAAAATATGCTTTTGGTTTATTGCTAACAAAATATACTTTGCTCTACCGCTGTAGTGCAAAACATGGTGAAACTTACATACACCGTTAATAAAGTATTGATGGAAGAAGAAGAAGAAGAAGAAGAAGAAGAAGAAGAAGAAGAAGAAGAAGAAGAAGAAGAAGAAAGAGGAAGAAGAAGAAGAAGAAGAAGAAGAAGAAGAAGAAGAAGAAGAAGAAGAAGAAGAAGAAGAAGAAGAAGAAGAAGAAGAAGAAGAAGAAGAAGAAGAAGAAGAAGAAGAAGAAGAAGAAGAAGAAGAAGAAGAAGAAGAAGAAGAAGAAGAAGAAGAAGAAGAAGAAGAAGAAGAAGAAGAAGAAGAAGAAGAAGAAGAAGAAGAAGAAGAAGAAGAAGAAGAAGAAGAAGAAGAAGAAGAAGAAGAAGAAGAAGAAGAAGAAGAAGAAGAAGAAGAAGAAGAAGAAGAAGAAGAAGAAGAAGAAGAAGAAGAAGAAGAAGAAGAAGAAGAAGAAGAAGAAGAAGAAGAAGAAGAAGAAGAAGAAGAAGAAGAAGAAGAAGAAGAAGAAGAAGAAGAAGAAGAAGAAGAAGAAGAAGAAGAAGAAGAAGAAGAAGAAGAAGAAGAAGAAGAAGAAGAAGAAGAAGAAGAAGAAGAAGAAGAAGAAGAAGAAGAAGAAGAAGAAGAAGAAGAAGAAGAAGAAGAAGAAGAAGAAGAAGAAGAAGAAGAAGAAGAAGAAGAAGAAGAAGAAGAAGAAGAAGAAGAAGAAGAAGAAGAAGAAGAAGAAGAAGAAGAAGAAGAAGAAGAAGAAGAAGAAGAAGAAGAAGAAGAAGAAGAAGACGAAGAAGAAGTAAGAGGAGGAAGAAGAAGAAGAAGTAAGAGGAAGAATTGTGGAGGGAATGAACAGTGAGACAATGTAAAGCCTCCGGGATGGCGGCAGCGTTTCTGTTATTAATATATAATAAGACAATAGGAAAATATGTTGTTGTCTCTACCTGTATTATTACCTTTGCGATAGCATGGTTCCATTTTGGGAGGACAGAGGAAGGAGCAGGAGGTTAGGAAGGGAGAGATAGTGTCTGTGATCCTCGGGTCACCACTCCTCGGATTGTGTCAGTTCAAGTTTAGAAGCTCCAACAACTTTCCCTGAATACGAATTGGCAACCTTTCGATTTACAACAGGTACCTACTTACTGCTACAGTAGGTAGGTGAACAGGGACCAAGGGGGCTAGGAAGAGTGTCCAAACAACTTGCTCCTGCCTGCCTGTGTGATGTAGTCGTGGCCAGAATTAGGTTAGGATACAGACACATCTGGCTAGTTAGTAACGCTGTACCCATACCGGAACACTCAGCATGTAAACTTGGTGATACACCTTTAAAGCACTACTATATTATTGAATGTTACACTGTCAAAGACTTCAGGCCACCTCACTTATTGTATCTTGAACTATGTCATTACTTCATTGAGGACATTACATTCTTGCTCTTTATCCCAAATTGGCTAGCTAGCTAGCTAGCCCACACTGATTAGTCTACAATTACAATATGACTCCAATGTATGCTGCTGGTAAATGTGTACTGTCAATGAACCAGAGTGAAAATAAGGTCGCCTCCCTTGCTGCTGCTGCTGCTGCTTCTGCTTCTGCTTCTGCTTCTGCGCCCTTCTAAGTCCCGTTTAAGTCCCCCACCCCAGGCCCCCACAACCGCCCTTCACATCTACACCATTCAAAATCAATTTCACTCAATTTGCACAGAGTGTTATCCTGCAAAACGTTGATGTCGTATATTTCTCTCTTTAAGTGATATCCTGTGGCTCCGAAAGGAGCCTGTTTGGTTAGGTTGTCTTGTGTGAACGAACCTTGGGTTCTTATTTCTTCTCTGTCTTCTTGGGGAGGAGCACAGCTTGGATGTTAGGAAGGACACCCCCTTGGGCAATGGTGACTCCAGACAGGAGCTTGTTCAGCTCCTCGTCATTGCGAATGGCAAGCTGAAGATGACGTGGGATAATGCGGGTCTTCTTGTTGTCGCGGGCGGCGGTACCGGCCAGCTCGAGCACTTCTGCTGCCAGGTACTCCATGACGGCTGCAAGGTACACAGGGGCACCTGCACCAACGCGCTCAGCATAGTTGCCCTTACGCAAGAGACGGTGGATTCTACCCACGGGGAACTGGAGTCCGGCCCTGCTAGAACGGGACTTTGACTTGCCCTTCACTTTGCCTCCCTTGCCGCGTCCTGACATGTTGCTGCTGCTGCTTTTCGTGATAGGAGTTAAATTTCCGCCCGCCACCTTGGTCTTTATACCGCTCAGGATCAGGCCAGGTGGCCGTCTCTGCGGACCCAACCAATGTAAGAGAGCCGAAGGCAGCCAGTTCGATCCTGAGCCGCCCGCCGCATATATGGGCTAGAAAAGTTAGTCGGGCCAGTTTTCAATTCTCTCGCGCCGCGCCACGAGTAACTGTGCCGCCATGCCTCCCAAAACTTCCGGAAAGGCTGCCAAGAAGGCTGGAAAGGCCCAGAAGGCCATTGCCAAGGGTGACAAGAAGAAGAAGCGCAGGAGGAAGGAAAGCTACAGCATCTACATCTACAAGGTACTGAAGCAAGTGCACCCCGACACAGGAGTCTCCTCCAAAGCTATGTCCATCATGAACTCTTTCGTGAACGACATCTTCGAGCGCATCGCTGCCGAAGCTTCCCGCCTGGCGCACTACAACAAACGCTCCACCATTACAAGTCGGGAAATCCAGACAGCTGTCCGACTCTTGCTGCCCGGTGAACTGGCTAAGCATGCCGTGTCTGAGGGCACCAAGGCTGTCACCAAGTACACCTCTTCCAAGTAAGAGGTTACTTGTGCACAACAAACACGCCATCCCACTACTACAACTTAATCGGCTCCATCGGAGCCACAGTTACATGTTAAAGAGACAGTTACCGACAGTGATATATTGAGAGGGAAATAAATAAAAAAAAAATTATAATAATCTGCATTCTCTATTGGCGTAGAAACCGGACTAAATCGAAACATAATAAATAAATAAATAAATTCTGCGTGGAGTAGTTGTACACCCACTGCAAAGTGACATACATGGAGTGTGTTTGGGCTTCATTTCTTGTTTGCAGCACGCCTATTTCATGTAAACAATTTTTTTTTTTTTTTTTATTGTATGTTCTTTTATTTTATTTATTTATTTACTTACTTATTCTTTATATATTTATTTGTTACTAGCTCTTGTTTGTTGCACCCACCCACCTCCCGAATTGATGACCTACTATACAATCGTACCTCCACGAATGTTACCAACTTACCGTTAGGCGATTTGGGTAACCGAAATTAATGCTCTCCGACCACCAACCATTTAGATTGTCATGAAAATTATCTTCAGAACAGTTCTTTGGCCCTGAGAAGGGCCGAGTTATAGATGTCTGGTAGGTTTTGTTGTGCTTTTGGTTTTTCCCCAAGGAAGAGGACTTAAGCACGCTCTCCGCGGATGCGCCGGGCCAGCTGGATGTCCTTGGGCATGATGGTAACGCGCTTGGCGTGAATGGCACACAGGTTGGTGTCCTCGAAAAGACCCACCAGGTAAGCCTCAGAGGCTTCCTGCAGAGCCATGACGGCAGACGACTGGAAGCGCAGGTCAGTCTTGAAATCCTGGGCGATCTCACGCACCAGGCGCTGGAAGGGCAGCTTCCTGATGAGTAGCTCTGTGCTCTTCTGGTACCGCTTCATCCCAGCGACAGTTCCGCCCGCACGGACGGGCAATTGACAACGTCCGCGGCCGTGCTGGTTCGCGAGCCGCCTGCGCTGCTTCCGTGGAGCCTTGCCTCCAGTGGACTTGCGGGCAGTCTGTTTAGTACGGGCCATCTCGACGACGAAATAGTCAATACGGGCGGCCCGGTTGTTGTTGTTGTTGTTGTATAGATTGTCGGACCGTAGTCCGACACGGCCTTTGCCTATAGGCGGCCCGTTTGGTGGTTCCGGCTGGAGCTCCAGGAGCAGCCAGACCGGATTGGGATTGGAGGTGGTCCCACCTGCAGATTGGAGGGATACTGCAGGTTGCAAGTGTGAGCGGACCCCCGATCAGTGGACGCTTACCACCGGCCCCCACTCTTGGACGTGGTCAGCCTCGGAGTGGCGCGCCCCCCGAACTGGGGTGCGCACTTGCTGGGAGAGGATGCTTTCTAAGCTATCTGGGTGGTGGGTATCGTGTGATGACCCGGAGTAGGTGGTGAATGTGGTCTGTGTGGGCCTTTCGGGTTAGAGTGGCCGCTGGTGTTGTGTGTGTTTCTTGGGAGATTTGAGTTCTGTCTCGGAGGCTTTGTGTGACCTCGCAATCGAGGAGATAGTGTTCAAGTGGGTTGGCTGCTGGCTCCTGACAGTAGGTGCATTCCGTGACGTCATTTCCGATCATCTGCCAGGAGCACTTGTACCCTAGTCGTAGTCGGTGAAGGCTGACTTGGGTTTGTCTTGGAGTTTTCTTGTCTGCGAAAGGTGGTTCCCCTTTTGTGGCCGCTAGGTACCATTTGGCTGATTGGGAACCAGCGTTGAGTGCATGAAGGAAGCTCTTTTTGATGTGGAGCTTGGTAGTCTTTCTGAGGTGATTCTTGATCTGTTGCACACTTGCTGGAACTTGGATGTGTACGCTACTGGAACGTGTAGCTGCCTTGGCTGCTTCGTCTGCCACGTCGTTTCCTCCGATCCCTACATGACTGGGAATCCAGTGTAAGACGATTGGTCGGTTTTGGCTTTGGAATTCCTGTAGCTGCGCGAGGATCGAGGTGATGATGTGGACGTTGTCTCTTGGTTGACTGTGTTGCAGCGCTTGCATGGCCGATTTCGAGTCCGTGTGAATTATGACGGACTTGTTGTGTTGTGTTGCAGCGTGTTGTAGGGCCTTTGAGATTGCTACCAGTTCTGTTTGTAGGGTGGAGCAGTCGTTGGAAAGTCTCCATTTGAGGGTCTGACCTTGGGTGTAGAAGGCCGCTCCGGATCTGTGATGTTTTGGGTCCACCGAGCCGTCTGTGAAGTATGATGCTGCATCAGCCGGTGTCTCGGTGGCTATGGCTTGGAGAGTTATTCTTTTGAGGTCCTCCTTCTGGAGGTTGGCTTTACTATCGCCGAGGTCGATGAATTTGAGTGTGGCTGGTGGAGGGCTCCATGGTGGAGGAACAGTGTAACCATTGTCTCGTGTGTCTTGGTTGTCCTTGACGAGTGTTTCTGCTTGCAGGTGTCGGATGACCTCGCTTGCCTCGTGCGACCAGGTGGCCCCTCGCACTCTGTGGTCGAGGTGGAGGGAGGCGCTGATTCGAATCTTGGCAACTGTGGGCTTGTCTGCTCTACAGATTTTGGCGAGGAGACCGGCTGTCACCTGCTTGACCCGTACTGCCAGGGGTGGTAGCTCGGTTTCCATTTGCAGATTGCAAATTCTGGTCCACATGGGTGCTCCGAGCATGGTCCTGAGAGCATTGTTTTGAATGACTTCTAGCTTAGCTATTTGGTCTTCTCTCAGTCCAATGAGTGCTGGAGCACTGTAATCTACCAGCGATCTGATGGCGGCTGTGTAGTAGGCTTTGAGCACATGAAGGTTTGCTCCTGCGGATTTGCTGGTGAGCGACCTCATTATATTGTGCCTGCTCTTCGTCCTGTGCCTGAGATACTCGAGTTGCGGCTTGAAGGTGAGTTTCTGGTCAAACCAGATTCCAAGACACTGGTGGGCGTTGGTCCAGACTACTGGCGTGTTTTGTATGGAGAGCAACTTGTCTGGTGTGTTTGTGCAGATGGCCATCGCTTTCGACTTGGCTGGATTTATCTTGAGTCCAAGTCTGTTGCACTCCTCTTCTATAAGTTGGAGTGCGTGTTGCGTGTTGGCTAGTCTGTTCGATCCTCTTACTATAAGCTGTAAGTCGTCTGCATAGCATAGGAGCTTGGCTGTTTGTCTGAAGGGAAGTTTGACTAGATTTTCCATCAGGACATTGAACAGCATTGGACTGAGGATGCCTCCTTGTGGGGTTCCGTTTTCGTGGACCCTGTAGCTTGAGGTTGCTCCCTGAAAGCGTACTCGTGCTTCTCTCTGTGTGAGGTAGTTCTGGATCCACCCCAGCAACCTTCCTTTGACGCCATTTTTAGCGAGCGTAGTTGTAATGGCCAATGGATTTGCTAGTTCGAAGGCTTTCTCCAGGTCGAGGAAGACCACCAGAGCTGGTTTGTTGTCCACTGTGCTGAGTATCTCGGCGATGTTGTTGCCTGTGCCAGTGTTCTCGGTGTAAGCAAAGATGTGAGGGTGTGGGCTGCCTACTTTCCACTTGAGTCGGTTTAGAGCCATTCTTTCTCCCGTCTTCGCTATGCAGCTGAGAAGGGAGATGGGCCTCGGTTTGTCTGGTTCTCTGGGCTTCGGAATGGGCTGTATATCTGCCTTCTTCCATTCCGGTGGGAGTCTTTGTGCTGTCCACGAGGCATTGATGGCTTGCAGCAGAGCCTCGTGTCCGGCTGTACCGGCATGAGAAAGCATGGAGTAGGTTATCCTGTCGGCCCCTGGTGCTGTGTCCTTGCTCTCTCGCTTTTAGAAGGACTTCCTGGAGTTCTTGCTGGTTGAATGGTCTGTCAGTGTCATCTTCACTGCTGCAGGCCCCTGGATCACCCGGAGCCCTGGACCTGTCGCGTGACCAGCAGTCTCCCTCCGCCTGCCCTCGGGAGGCTCGTTGCCGCCGGGCCGAGAAACGCCAAAGTCCTCCTGCCTCTTCTGGGTTGGGATGAGTTGGTGGTGGTGGTGTTGCTTTCCCCAGCCCTCGGATTCTCCACATCTTGCCAAGGGTGGTGTGCTCGTTGAGTTCGGAGCACCACTTGAGCCAGCTTGCGTTTTTAATTTCTTCCTTCTCTTCCCTGGTATCCTTGACTATGACTTGCAGGAGATGTCTGTTTGTTGCCGTGGGATTTCTCCTGTAGTTTCTTCGGGCCATGTTCACTCTGTGGTTGAGTTCTTTCACCCTGGGACAGTAGTACCAGTAATCATTGTACTGTCTTGATGTGGGTTTTGTTTTTGGGATAGCCTCTTCTGCCGCTTGGTGAAACGCCTCGACCAATTGTTGGTGGAGGGTTGTCTCGTCCACGGGTGCTGCGCCGGCCGACTGTGATTTTTCGCGCCACTTAGCCAGGTGTTTCTTAAAGAGTCCCCAGTCTGCCTTTTGGGTATTGTATCTCCATCTCGGCGGGGGTGGAGTGGGGAGTTTGTTCACCTTCAGCGTTGTTAGGGTGGCGAAGTGGTCGCTGGTCAGCGTGGGGTGTATCTGCCAGGAGGCCGAAGGCTGTAGTGCACTGGAGACGAAGGTTAGATCTAGTGTGGGTGGGCTCTCCGGTGTTTAGGAGGCAGATCTCGGGTGTATCTTGAAAGGTGGTGTATAGGTGTAGGCTGTCTTCATTTGTGGGGCTTACCGAGCTTAGGAAGGGATGATGTGCGTTGAAATCCCCTCCTATGAGTGTGGCGTGGTCAGCGGCCGAAGCAAATAATTGAGTCACCTCCAGTGAGCCCCTAGGGTTCTTGTAGATGTTGTGAACAGTTAATTCCCGTTCTTGGAGGGTTACTTTGACGGCCTGTGTCTCAATGTTTTCCCCACATGGAAATTGCTGCGTGACATCGGCGGAGGGTATGCTTGACTTGACCAAGATCATACATCCTCTTGTTGACGCCTGCGTGAAATGCCTCCTGTATGTCTTGTAACCGCTGAATTTGAAACAGTGGTGTTCTTGTAGAAGTGTTTCTTGTAGGAGTATGATGTCAAGCTTGTCCTTGGCTGCTGCTTCTTGTAGGAGGTGTTTCTTGTTTTTGATGCCCTGAGCATTCCATGTAAGGATGTTCAGGGTGCTGACGTTTTCCACCACTGTTTTATCGGGGACTTCTGGTGGTTCTCGATGGAGATGTCCAAGCTCGATTCCAACTGGATCAGGTCCATGTCTTCGTGTTCTGTGGTTTTTGCCTTCTGGGCCGTGGTTCGGTTCAGGGGAGTTGAAACGTCCAGTTTCTTTCTGGGAGCTGTCGGTATCTTGGGAGCTGTCGGTATCTTGGGTTCTCTGGTGGCCTTCTTCGGTGTAGAGTGTACCTCGGCTGTTACTCGTGTGCGGACCGGCGTGGCTTCCTCCACTGAGGTGGCTGGAGCTGTGGCGACTTGCCCGAGGACGCTCCCCATGAGTATTTGGAGCTGTGTGGGTTGGATCTTGTGGCCCAGTAGTCCGGCTAGGCCCTCCGCGAAGGTTGTCAGTACATTGGCTAGGTCTGATATGTGTATCATTCCTTCTGGTGCCTTGGTGTGTGCTTCTTTTGTCTTTCTCGTGGTTGTCGTTCTCTGCTGCTTGGGTGGCTGAGGTGTGGCTGTAGTGAGGCCAGGAAACTGGGCTGCACTTTGGGTGTTGACTGGCTGAGGAGGTTGTCTTTGTTGTTTGGGCTTTTGGGTTCCCCACACGAAGGTACTTGGTGGGGCTGGTGTGTAGGCGGTGGGGGCCGGTCTTGCTGCTGGTCGGTTTGCCTGGACCCTCTTTGTTCTCTCGGAGCATCCAGGATTCCAGGCGTGGTGTTTGCCCCCGCAGTTGGCACACTTGGGGGCAATTTTTTCCCCATTTTTCAGCTTGGTGAGGCAGGACTGTGTGCCGTGCTTCTGTGCGCAGACTGCGCAGATTTCCCTGTACGTGCACCTTGTCTGATGGTGCCCGTATTTCTGGCATCTGAAGCACCGCAGGGGCTCTGGGACGAAGGGCCTCACTTCGTAGATCCCCCAGGTTTTGAGGTCTATGGTGCTGGGGGGTGAGCCGTAGTGCGTTATGAGCACTTGTTTCGTGGTGGCCGTCTTGTCGGACAGGGGAGAGCATCTCTCGGCTTTTAGGATCTTCGGGTGGTTCTCCAGGGGTTCGAGAGGTAGTTCCTTTGGGTACCGGAGGACTACCGACTTCATCAGTTTCTGGGCGGGGTCTAGCTTGGTTGAAGTAATGGTGGTGGTGTTTTGTAGGTAAGTGTCGAGGGTGGTGGCGGAGTTCTTGTCTTTGGGGTGAACGATCATCTCCCCCTTTAGGTTGGGCCGCACTGAGAACTTGGCCAGAGGATTTAGCTTTTCCATCTCTGTGACGGCGGCATATGTTGTTTTTGCG
>NW_024731183.1:0-6919 GCF_018991925.1 Homarus americanus | reverse complement strand
GCGTTCTCCGTGAAAAAGAAGGTAAAAAATAAGTAAAAATACACTAATTTTTATCTACAAAACTGAGTGTTTTTTTAGAAAAAGAAGTAAAAACCAACTTCCAAAAAACAGTGTCTTCACAGAAAACAAGGCTCATCCTAAAAAAAATAAGTACAACTTACTTAAAAAACAGTGGTTTTTCAAAGGAAATCAAAGGTTTTTCAGAGTGTTACAGAAAAGAAGCAAAACTAACTAAAATTAACCTTAACTCTTAACCTAACCAACCAAACCCAACTCAACTCAACCTAAACAAAACCTAACCTAACCCAACCCAACCTAAGCTAACTCAACCTAATTCAACCTAACTCAACTCAACCCACTAACCCAACCTGTTATCCTAACTCAACCTAACCTTAACTTCCAATTCCCACAAACCCAATCCTGTTAACATAACTCTGTTAACTCAATTCTGGTCTCATTCCAATTTCAACCCAAATTTCAACTCTTAACTTAATTCCTCAATACTGAAAATCAGTACTTGAAAAAAAAATTGTTGCTTTCAAAAGAAAAAAGAAGATGAAAATAAGTCAACACATTGGTTTTTCACTCCAAAACTGAGAAAGCCAGAAAGAAGTAAACCAATTGTAATTACTTCTTTAACCTAACTCCAACCTAGGTTAGGTTGGGTTAGGTTAGGTTAGGTTAGGTTAGGTTAGGTTAGGTTAGGTTAGGTTAGGTTAGGTTAGGTTAGGGTTAGGTGAATTTAGTTTGTTTAACTTCTTTTTCACGAAAAGTGATTTAGCGTTTTAGGATAAAAAAACAATGTATTTACTTATTTTATCTTCTTTCACGGAAAACACTGAATTTCTTATTCAAAACACTGATTTTCAGTGTTAGAGGTTAGGTTAGGTTAGGTTAGGTTGTGTTAGGTTAGGTTAGGTTAGGTTAGGTTGTAAGGTTAAAGTTAGGGTTAGATTAGTTGGGCTAAGAAGGTTGGGCTTAGGGGTTAAAGCTAGGTTGAAGTTAGGTTAGGTTAAAGGGTTAGGTTAGGTTAGGGTTAGGTAAGGTGAATTTTAGTTAGTTTTACTTTCTTTTCACGAAAAAACACCTGTTTTTGATGAAACCAATGTATTTACTTATTTTCTGGGAGTGTTAGAGGTGTATCAGGGAGTGACAAAGGAGTACCTAGGAGTGTCACAGAGGTACTGGAAGTGTCAGAGGTGTACCTGGCAGTGTCAGGATTACCTGGGAGGTTAGAGGTGTAATAGGGAGTGACAAAGGAGTACCTAGGAGTGTCAGAGGTTTACCAGGTAATGTTAGTGGAGTAAATGAGAGTGTCAGAGGTGTACCTGGGAGTGTGAGGTGCACCTGGGAGTGTGGAGGTGTACCAGGGAGTTTCAGAGGTGTACCTGGGAGTGTCAGAGTTGTACCTGGGAGTGTCGGAGGTGTACCTGGGAGTGTCAATGGTGTACCTGGGAGTATCGGAGGTGCACACATGAAGTGTCAGAGGAGTACCTGGCAGTGTCAGGGTGTACCTGGGAGGCTCGGAGGTGTGCCTGGGAGTGTCTGAAGTGTACCTGGGAGTGTCTGAGGTACCTGTGAGTGTCTGAGGTGTACCTGGGAGGTCAGAAGTACCAGGAGTGTCACAGGAGGAGCAGGAGGTGAGATGTGTACCTGGGAGTGTGAGAGGTGTACCTAGGAGTGTCTGAAGTGTACCTGGGAGGCAGAGGTGCACCTGGGAGTGTCTGAGGTGTACCTGGGAGTGTCTAGTGTACCTGGAGTGTCAGGGGAGAACCAGGAGTGAAAGAGGTGACTCAGAGAGGTGTACCTGGGAGGTCAGAGGTACCTGGGAGTATCAGAGGTACCTGGGAGCGTACCTATCCCAATCCCATCCAACCTCTAACACTGAAAATCAGTGTTTTGAAAAAGAATTTAAGCGTTCTCCGTAGAAGATAAAATAAGTAAAATACATTGGTTTTCATCAAAACTGAGTGTATTTCGAAAAGAAGTAAAACCAACTAAAATTCACCCAACCCAACCTACAACCTAATCCCAACCAACCCAACCCAACCCAACCCAAACTAATCTAACTCCATCTAACCTGACCTAACCTAACCTAACTTCCAATTCCAACCTAAACTCAACGTCTAATCCCAATCTAACCCAACCTAATCAACCTAATCCAATTCCCACCCACCCAACTCCAACCCAAACCAAACTAACTCCACTCCAACCTGGTTCTAATTCTAATCTAACCCACCTAATCAGTTCTATTCTCATTCTAACCTCCAACCTGTTCTACGACTCAACTCAATTTAATTTATTTCAATCATTCTATCTATTCTGGCTCTAATTTAATTTACTTATCATTTTTAACACTGAAAATCATTGTTTGAAAGAATTGTGCTTTCAGAAAAGAAGAAAAATACGTAATACTTTGTTTTTTTCCAGAGAGCTGTGAAAAGAAGTAGAAGTAATCTAAATTACCTAAGTTCTGTTCTCATTCTAATTGTTCTATCCTGGTTCTTTCTTCATTCTAATTAATTCTAATTCTAATTTGTTCTAACCTAATTTAACCAAACCTAACTCTAGGTTAGGTTAAGTGAATTTTAGTTAGTTTTACTTCTTTTCACGAAAAACACTCAGTTTTAGATGAAAACCAATGTATTTGACTTATTTTCATCTTCTTTTCACGGAAAACGCGTAATTTCTTTTCAAAACACTGATTTTCAGTGTTAGAGGATAGGTTAGGTTACGTTAGGTTAGGTTAGGTTAGGTTAGCTTAGGTTAGGTTAGGTTAGGTTAGGTTAGGTTAGGTTAGCTTAGGTTAGGTTAGATTAGGTTAGGTTAGGTTAGGTTAGGTTAGGTTAGGTTAGATTAGGTTAGGTTAGGCTAGGTTTGGTTAATTTTAGTTAGTTTTACTTCTTTTCACGAAAAACACTCAGTTTTAGATAAAAACCAATGTATTTTACATATATTTATCTTCTTTTCACGGAAAACTCTTAATTTCTTTTCAAAAAACTGATTTTCAGTGTTAGAGGTTAGGTTAGGTTAGGTTAGGTTAGGTTAGGTTAGGTTAGGTTAGGTTAGGTTAGGTTAGGTTTGGTTGGGTTGGGTTGTGTTGGGTTGGGTTGGGTTGGGTTGGGTTAGGTTGGGTTAGGTTAGGTTAGGTTGCGTTAGGTTAGGTTAGGTTAGGTTAGGTTAGGTTAGGTTAGATTAGGTTAGGTTAGGTTAGGTTAGGTTAGGTTAGGTTTGGTTAGGTTAGGCTAGGTTCGGTTAGGTTAGGTTAGGTTAGGTTAGGTGAATTTCAGTTAGTTTTACTTCTTTTCACGGAAAACACTCAATTTTAGATGAAAAGTAGTGTATTTTACTTAGTTTTACTTCTTTTCTCGAAAAACACTCACGAAAAACGCTGAATTTCCTTTGAAAAACACTGTTTTTTTGTAAGTTGTACTTATTTTTTAGGATGAGCCTTGTTTTCTGTTGAAGAACACTGTTTTGGAAGTTAGTTTTACTTCTTTTCACAAAAAACATTCAGTTTTAGATGAAAATCAGTGTATTTTACTTATTTTTACCCTCTTTTCACGGAGAACGCTTAAATTCTTTTCAAAACACTGATTTCCAGTGTTAGAGATTGGGTTAGGTTAGGATAGGTACACTCCCAGGTACACCTCTGATACTCCCAGGTACACCTCTGACACTCCCAGGTACACCTCCGACACTGCCAGGTACACCTCAGACACTCCCCATTACACCTCTGACATTCCCAGGTTCACCTCTCTCACTCCCTGGTTCTCCCCTGACACTCCCAGGTACACCTCAGACACTCCCCATTACACCTCTCACATTCCCAGGTACACCTCTCTCACTCCCTGGTTCTCCCCTGACACTCCCAGGTACACCGCTGACACGGCCAGGTACTCCTCTGACACTCCATGTACACCTCCGACACTCCCTGGTACACCTCTGACACTCCCAGGTACTCCACTGACACTTCCTGGTACACCCCTGACACTCCCAGGTACACCTCTGACACTCCTAGGTACACTCCAGACACTCCCTGGTACACCCCAACCTCCAGGTACACACTTCTTACCTCCCAGGTACACCTCAGGCCTCCCAGGTGCACCTCAGACACTCCCAGGTTCTCCCTCAGCACTCCCAGGTACACACCTTCCACACCCCTGGTCCCTCCCAGACACTCCCTGGTACTTCTCTCTGACACCCACAGGCACACCTCAGACACTCCCCAGGCACACCTCTCACACCCCAGGCACACTGACACCCCAGGCACCAGACACCCCAGGCACACCCCCAGACACCCCAGGCACACCCCAAACACCCCCAAGCACACTTCTCACACCCCGCACACCTCCGACACCCCAGGACACCTGACACTCCCAGGTACACCCCTGACACTCCTGGTACACCTCCGACACTCCCAGGCACACCTCTGACACTCCCAGGCACATCTCTGACACTCTCATTTACTCCACTCAACATTCCCTGGCACACCTCTGACACTTAGGCACTTTCATCTTTCATTCCTTCAAATAACACACCCCAGGCACCCCAGGCACACTCCCACACACACCTCCCCACACCTTCACACCCCAGGCACACCCTGACACACATCTACTCCACCACACACTCCAGGCACACACCTCTGACACTCCTAGGTACTCTCCTTTTCACCTCCCTGACACACCTCTACTCCCAGGCACCCTGCTGACTTCAGGCACACCTCTGACACCCCAGGACCCCACTTCCTGACATTGCATTAACACCCCAGGCACCTTCTTAAGACAGACCCAGGTACACCCTACTCCCACTCCACCTCCCAGGTACACCTCTGACACCCCCAGTCTAGCGTATTGCCAGATACCCAAAGAATGTTCTATACTACTGAGGGTATATACAAACACTTTTGTTGTCTTTAAAAGTAGGTTCTATTCTCGTACGGGAGATATTACAGTCGGACACAAGAAAAGCCTGTGGGGCACACCACCAGGACTCGGTATTAACTACTTACATCTATCCATGACATTACGCGCTGGCCTATACAGATGCCAGCATTCACAAGCTGAATACATAAAGTATAAATGTGATAATTTATATACATAATATGGTGCACAATAAATGGAATATTACATAGAATTAATACATGTTCTGTAATACTTTACTATACATAATTAATAATAGTAATATAACAATATACAGCTGAAGGCACTACTTTGTGTCCATATATATCATACACCCAGGCACACTTTCACACTGCAGGTGACACCTTCTGAACCCAGTACCTTCGACCCCAGAAGCACTGCTGACACCTCACTACATCCAAGTTGACCTCGACACTCTGGCTCCCTGACATCAGGTACACCTCCGACACTGGAGTGTGAGAGGTGTACCTAGGAGTGTCTGAAGTGTACCTGGTAGTGTCAGAGGTGTACCTGGTTTGTCTGAGGTGTACCTGGGAGTGTCGGAGGTGTACCTGGGAGTGTCAGAGGTGTACCTGGGAATGTCAGAGGTATACCAGGGAGTGTCAGTGAAGTACCTGGGAGTCTCAAAGGTGTACCTGGGAGTATCGGAGATGCACCTGGGAATATCAGAGGTGTACCTGGGAATATCGGAGGTGTACCAGGGAGTGTCAGAGGTGAACCTGGGAGTCTCAGAGGTGAACCAGGGAGTGTCAGAGGTGTACCTGGGAGTGTCTCGGGTGTACCTGGGAGTGTCAGAGGTGTACCTGAGAGGGTCGGAGGTGTTCCTGGGAGTGTCAGAGGTATACTTGGGAGTGTCGGAGGTGTACCTGGGAGTGTGAGATGTGTACCTGGGAGTGTCTCGGGTGTACCTGGGAGTGTCAGAGGTGTACCTGAGAGGGTCGGAGGTGTTCCTGGGAGTGTCAGAGGTGTACCTGGGAGTGTCAGAGGTGTACCTGAGAGTGTCGGAGGTGTACCAGGGAGTGTAAGAAGTTTACCTGGGAGTGTCAGAGGTGTACTTGGCAGTGTCGGAGGTGTATCTGGGAGTGTGAGAAGTGTACCTGGGAGTGTAAGAAGTGTACCTGGGAGTGTCGGAGGTGTACCTGGGAGTGTCAGAGGTGTACCAGGGAATGTCTGTGGAGTACTTGGGAGTGTCAGAGGTGTACCTGGGCGTGTCAGAGGTGTACCTGAGGGTGTCGGAGGTGTACCTGGGAGTGTAAGAAGTTTACCTGGGAGTGTCAGAGGTGTACTTGACACTGTCAGAGGTGTATCTGGGAGTGTAAGAAGTGTACCTGGGAGTATCAGAGGTGTACCTGGGAGTGTCAGAGGTGTACCTGGGAATGTCAGAGGTATACCAGGGAGTGTCAGTGAAGTACCTGGGAATCTCAAAGGTGTACCTGGGAGTATCGGAGGTTTACCTGGGAATATCGGAGGTGTACCTGGGAATATCGGAGGTGTACCTTGGAGTGTCAGAGGTGTACCTGGAAGTGTCGGAGGTGTACCTGGGAGTGTAACAGGAGTACCTGGGATTTTCAGAGGTGTACCTGGCAAGCAGAGGTGTACCTCGGAGAGTCAGATATGTACCTGGAAGTGTCAGAGGTGCATCTGGGAGTGTCAGAGATGTACCCGGGAGCAAGTTAGAGGCACCAGGAGTGTCTGAGGTGTATCTGGGAGTGTCAGAGGTGTACCACAGGGAGGTCAGGATGTGTACCTGGGAGTATGAGAGGTGTACTCCAGAGGTTCAGAGGAGTGCCTGTGAATGTCACAGGTATACCAGGGAGTGTGAGAAGTGTACCTGGGAGTGTTAGGAGGTGTACCTAGGAGTGTCTGAAGTGTACCTGGGAGGCCAGAGGTGTACCTGGGAGGTTTGAGGTGTACCTGGAGTGTCGGAGCTGTACCTGGGAGTGTCAGAGGAGTACCTGGGAATGTAGCAATACGTAACCGAACGAAGCAATACTGAT
>NW_024731182.1:0-20275 GCF_018991925.1 Homarus americanus | reverse complement strand
TCATTTGATTTTACAAGGTCGTATTATAATGACTGGGAACCATATAGAAAACTGTTAGAGAAGTAAATATTTCTACGGCAGTGAATGAGTAAGTCAATAAGTGGTGTATAGAGTTGCTGACGCAACTTAAACGGTATATACTGTACATTATATGTTATCAGAGCTTTCCTGTTGTACGTAACCGCCTCCGTCAAAGTGTCTTACTGGCTCATGTGAAGATTAGCCTCTAGTTTATTTTACCTCAAGATTAACTACACTGGCACTGCCTGACCTGACCTGATCTGACCTACCCTACCCTACCCTACCCTACCCTACCCTACCCTACCCTAACCTAACCTAACCTAACTTAACTTCCCAAGTAGCGTTAGGTTAATCATTAGTTGAAATAAGCTGGGAGGGTTAATCTTCAGGTAATCTATCTTAATTAACAATTTTGGTCAGGTGAGGCCTTCCTTACCTTACTCGAGAGCAGGAGGAGGAGGACTTGCTAACGTCTACAGATCATCGTTAACCAAGGCAGATATTGAATACCTTTTGTTTACCTTCGTGGCTTAAGAACACATCTTAACACCATAAGACTATGCGCCTCAATACAATAATACAGTAATTGATTATTGTATTCTAATAAAATTTACGGTGTATCTTGTGAACCAGATTTATTGTTTGACCTTAGTGAA
Source organism: Homarus americanus (assembly GCF_018991925.1). Classification (NCBI taxonomy): domain Eukaryota; kingdom Metazoa; phylum Arthropoda; class Malacostraca; order Decapoda; family Nephropidae; genus Homarus; species Homarus americanus. Next base: position 19,598 of record NW_024731182.1, on the reverse strand, counting down.
TGAGAAACTGGTTGAGGTGTATTGTGGTAAACATCCTTAAGAGCAGCTCTGTGTGTTCTTACGACCTCAAAGTAACACAAAAGGTAGCCAATATCTACCCTTGATCAGTCACTTTATGTAGATGTCAATTGTGTCATTTTTTCTAGACTTAGTGCCCCCTGGAGGAGAAAGTAAATACAATGTTGATATATTTTGGTCACAACACACGCTAGTAGATTATTTTTCCTATTTAACTAAATAATTAACACTATGAAGCTAACTAATTATATAACTCAAAGATGGTAACCAATATGGCGTCGATATTGTTCACATACTCTATGATAAATAGATGTATTGTCTGTTTAATTTTAGGAAAGAATTTAATTTATAAACTTTTGAGAATCTGGATACAGGAGTTTTGTCTTTGTGTGTGTGTGTGTGTGGTGATGATGACGCATACTTTCCTCTGCAGTGAAAAAAATATCTTGACATTGCAAAGTTTAACTGTAAGCCGAAGGAACGTTTGTAATGTGACTTGTTATGTGAAATTGTAACTTGAAATTTTTTGTGAAAAAATATTTCCCTATAAAGTTTGGCAATAAATGAAGTATTACATCAAGGTGTAACTTGTAGTTCCTTGTGGAGTAATTACCTATGTGGACGATACAGCTACTCCAGGGTGTAAGACCTAGAGTAGAAAGTCTTTAGACCTTACCTGAGGTTGAAAGATTCTTATAGTGGAACGTCTTAGGTATTGAAACTTTAATTACAGTAAATAAAATATAATCTACCTAAACATTCCTTCACCTGGCGACAACTAATGATACAGGTGGTGTAATAGCTCTTTAAAATTCCTCCGTTTGATATAATAATGACCACACATGAACTTATAATGTGCAATATCTTGATAACACATTAGCTGCAACATTACACATAGTCCAGTGTATGTGTAGTGAGGGACATCTACCTAAATGAGTTACAGAATGTGGAGTTGAGGCAAAAAAAGTTGGGACATGTTTGAGATCATCAGTTGAGCCAAACGTTTATACTCAATATTGTTTTAATGGTATTTTAGAGCGACCGAAAAATGTAAACAAAATGGCCGGCTAGGTGACACATACCTTACAAGAAATAAACATGAGAACGAACACACACACACACACACACACACACACCAGTTTTACCCACATTATCACCAGACTATCGGCATACCTGGTCGGTGGACACCTGCCTCCTCCTCCTCCTCCTCCTCACCTTGCTAATATGCTAATATGCTAATATGCTCTGGTATGTTCCAGTCTATTTAAGATATGCTCCTATCTATCTTAAAGAGCTTATGCTAGGTTGGTCTGATATGCTCCTCAAAGACTATGCTGATATACTCTTGTCATCTGATATGCCATTATGTTCATATCACTCTAAAGGATATACTAATATGTTCTGATATGTTGGTATGGTTCTGTCTCTCAGAGGGTGTGCTGATGTACTATAAGAGCATATGGGGTATGCTGATATACTTGGTTATGTAGCTAGGCTCATATCTCTCTTACAGGGTATGCTAATATACCCTGATATGCTTGCATCTATCTCTGAGCGTATACTGGTTGACTGTAATGACATAAGAGATATGCTAGTATGCTTCTAAGGGAATATGTTAACATACTCTAATAATAATTTGAAATGAGGTTAGCTATACCTTAGATTCAGGGGATATACTGATATGATATGAATTAACCTAGAAGTATACTGATATGTTCTCAAGGCATTCAGGGGATCTGTTAGTATGCTTCGACATACTTTCGGAACAAGGTAAACTGGACCTTCAGAAGATAGGGGTGATATGCTGACATATTCTGATGGATCTAAGAGAGAGTGGAAGACTATGAGAGCTAGTTAATATACTCAGGTATGTTGATATCCCTTCATGGCACTTGGGATATATGGTAATATACTCCGATGTGTCTCTTTGGATATACTGATATGCCACTAATGGGTCCCCAGAAAGCAGGAGACAAGTTGATCTGCTTCGAGGACACTAATCTGTATAATGATTTTTCCCTGACTGTTAAGAAGTATACTGGTATATTTCAAATGTTGCTTAGTATTATAGTATACTTTGGGCTGTTCTGAACATATTTCACAGCTGATTTTCAGAAATATATGCTGCTGTCACTGGCTTGTTCATTCCGGAGACATTGATTATACTTTGAGTATGTTGATATGCTTTGTTACCAGTCAAGGAATATGCTGATATGTTCTGACACTTCTCAGTGATTACCCTGATATACTTAGATACCTGACAGTATTTATTGGAGTATAGTGTCCTATACTCTGATGTCATTCTAGTGATATGCTGATGAGCTGACATACCGCTTTAAGTAACTGTGATATATTGAATCATATACATCCATTCCTCACGCTTAATATATATGATATTCTAAACAATGCTGATATTATTTATGTTATTCCCTGATTATATACTAACATACTACAGTGTCATTTATAGTGTATGATATTAAACATTCGGGGGTATACTTTGAGGATATTTAGAGAATATGATGGCAAACGGTGATATACTCTGATGCCATATTTGGTATACACAGATATATTGATATAATTTATATAATATACCGATAGATATAACTAAATATCTGTGAAGTAAATCCTGTACTTTTTGATACCCATTCAGGGTGAAGGTATGCTAATATACCACGATAGCACCCGTCTCTCAGCGCTAATATACCCTGATGGCACACTTAACATCCTGGCGCCGGTCGTGGGGTATACTGATATGCTAAAGTCTTCTTCATCTTCTAATATCTCGACTTCAGCTTCGTAAACTGTGATTACTTAAACGTATTTAACGCTCGTTTACGTAACTTTTTTGTAGAATAAATGAATGTATATCCGGGGTTCTTCTGTTTCTTTGTCCATCTGATGTTTGCGTCCATGTTGAGGAGAACCACTTAGCAGGGCTCGCATTTTCCCATAATGTGTTACCTCAAGTTCCATAATTTGCACTTAGTGAAGCCACGATATCCCGCGTTATGTTGCCCGCCTTACTTCCTTCTGGGTTATGTGTCTTAAGTTGGTGAAAAAATTAAATTAAGGCTGAATTATTGTTAAATGTTAAGGTATTATAGTACTTGTCTGTCGTGTTGTTAATATAACATAGTTTCACCAGCAGTATGTACTCAAGAGCTTATTAACATCGTTGACGAGTCAGAGCCGCAACACTGAACCAATCTATATGAACATTAACACAAAAATAAATTGTTACATTACATCGACTATCAAGACATAACTTACAATACAAATTAATAAATAATTGTACCAGGCAGATAAAAATATTAGTTACAAAAAATTATGAAAATAGTCTTAATGTTCACGCCAGAACTTACCCCATAACAAAAGCCATACAACATTTTCCCAGTTAAGACTTCGTTAAATACAATCTCAAACTCTTTCTCAGAAACTGTGTGTTGGTGGTGTGCCACGTGTGGTGTGTGTGTGTGTGTGTGTGTGTGTGTGACAGCACCTTTGATTTATACAAATATTCACCCAAATGAATAACACCAAGTAATTCACCATGTTATTCATGACTCTTAGATCACTTGGCTTGCGTCTCTCAAAAGGTCGAGCCAGGGTCAGCTGATTCAGTAAACACCGCTCACATTAATAGGGACCTGCCACACTTTGCCATAAACAGATAAATTGTACCGGGAATTTTCCCCCACACACTCATCATTGTCACTTTATGTAACTTGCTGACAAAACCCATGACCCTTCAGGCCTTTTACGCCCTTAATGCATGAGTCATAAAGGCAAGCATGAACTCCGCATGCTTCCCAGTTGGGCACTGTAAACGCTTCTGCGCTTCACCTTGCACAGGATGTAAGGGGGTGCCCAATAAACTAGCCCCCTCGTGGGCAATCTGTAATCACTACCACTGTCTCGCGGCCCAGAGTAGTAGTTGGACATATCACTAGACAGGGAAATTCACACTTAACATAAGTGTTATCTCAAGGTCATATTCACAACACTTCCCTGGACAGAATTCATAATTTATTTTCTCATATTACATCTGTGTGTATACCTGCTACTAGATAAACAGAAAATGCCAAGAAGTGTTTACATCAAGCGCTGCCACTTAAGAGTTCCAAGAACTAAATTAAAACAATTAGTGTGTGTGTGTGCATGGTGTGAGTGTGCATGGTGTGTGTGTGTGTGAGTGTGCATGGTGTGTGTGTGTGCATTGTGTGTGTTTGTGTGTGTGTATATGGTGTGTGTTTGTTTGTTTGTATGGTGTGTGCATGGTGTGTGTGTGTGTGTGTGTGTATGTGTGTATGGTGTGTGTATGTGTATGGTGTGTGTATGTATGGTGTGTGTGTGTGTGTGTATGTGTGTGTATGGTTTGTGCATGTACGGTGTGTGTATGGGTGTGTGTGATTGTGCATGGTGAGTGTGTGACTGTGTATGGGGTGAGTGTGTGTGTGTGTGTGTGTGTTTCCATTGCCATGAGGATATCATACAATTCTTAAAGCACTGGTCACATGGGCGCATTTTTTTTTAGCAATTTCTTGCCGGAAAATTATTTCGAGCAATTTTCGAGAAATTCGAGCAAGTTTTTGAAGCATTTTTATTGACAATCGTGATAGTCAATTTCTTGACTATTTCGAGCAAGATTATCGGTTCAAAACCCGGTTAATACCATATTTAATGACACGAAGCTTATTTATCGAGTATTTACCTTGGCTATATATATAACATAGATCAATAACATTATGTATAAAATGCACAAACAGTTTTTTACGACACACTGAGTTTATTATTTGGGTGGTGTTTTGGCGTGTTTGTTTACAAAACACAAGCCCATACAGCCGGTCATTCTCCACACACTAACAACCCTCCCTACTGTAACTACGATAGTTGAACCAGTCTATATTAAACACTCGTTCCTCCTCCTCGCCAGCCACTTACGAGTCCCCAATAGTTTTTCTTCGCTTTCTCTCATTTCTTTTAATAATAACAATAATACCAAGGATAGCTGCTGCGTCGTCTGCATTGTTGTTGTGATGTTCCGTCTCCCTTCTACTCGCACAGCGGCGTTAACTTTTTTTTTCTTGCTGTAGTAACTGAACCAAGAGCCACTCGTGTGACCACATTTGGAAGAAATTACTCGTAATTTCTTGCTCCAAATTAATTGCTCATCAAAGGGATCGTGTGACCGTAACTTAAGTCACCCTTTAAGAAAAACTGTAAATACTGATTCACAAAACTTAAGGATAATTTCTGACTTGGAACCATCGGTGTAATGCAGAAAACAGTTATTGTATTCTAAAACCTACCCAAGAAATCATTTACCCACTTACGATATAATTCTTTTCTATTCCATCAATAGATGTTATTTTACTTTTTTATACGTATTTTTATTTTAGTAATTTATAAACTATTTTCTTTATATACTTCATTACCTTTTAGTGTAATGAAGAGAATGAATTACAGAAGGTTTTTATAATTATATTGCGAACAATATTTTTCCTCGCAATAAATAAACAATGACGATGATCTTGTTTACAATATGGAGCTTGATGTCTTACTCCATGTTCGCTTATTACATTTTCTGCCATACCCGACTGTTCTTTTCTTTCTTGTGGTGAAGGTTTTTGACAATTGATATATATATAAAGTTGAGTTAAGAATAATGACTCTGATATTATAGCCATTAGGTCCTGAATAATAACTGTTGTCTAAGTGAACAAATGTATGATGTCTTCAATTACCAGCGTAGTGTGGGGTAACAGTGGGGGTAGAAGTGAAGGGTAGGAGTGAAGGGTGGGAGTAAGGGGTGAGAGTAAGGGGTGGGAGTAAGGCGTGGGAGTAAGTGTGGGAGTAAGGGGTGGGAGGAAGGAGTAGGAGTAAGGGGTGGGAGTAAGGGGTGGGAGTAAGGCGGGGAGTAAGGGTGGGAGTAAGGGTGGAGTAAGGGGCAGGGAGTAAGGGTGGGAGTATAAGGGAGTAAGGATGGAGAATTGGGTGGAGTAAGGGGTGGGAGTAAGGGGTGGAGTAAGGGGTGGGAGGGCAAGGGAGTAGGGCGGGAGTAAGGGGAGTAAGGGGTGGAGAAAGGGGTGGAGTAAGGGGTGGAGTAAGGCGTGGAGGCGTGGGAGCAAGGGGTGGGAGGGGAGTAAGGGGTGGAGTATAAGGGAGAAAGGGTGGAGCAGGGTGGGGAGTAAGGGTAGGAGTATGTAGGGAGCAAGGGGTGGGAGTAAGGGGTGGGAGGTGGTGGGGGAGGCAAGGTGGGAGTATACATGGGAGCATATGTGAGGGTAGGGAGTTAGGGGGCGGAGGGTGGATGGGAGAGTAAGGGCAGGGAGAAGTGGTGGGAGTAAGGGGTGGGAGCAAGGGTGGGAGGCGAGGAGGTTAAGTGTGGGAGTATGGGTGGGAGTATGGGTGGGAGATGGAAAAGTAGTAAGGCAGGAGCAAGGGTGGGGGTATGGGTGGGAGTAAGGTGAGGGGCGTGGGAAGGAGGGGTGGGATTAAGGGGTGGGATTAAGGGGAGGGGTAGGAGTAAGGGGTGGGAGTAAGGGGTGGCAGTAAGGGGTGGCAGTAAGGGGTAGGAGTAAGGGGTGGGAGCAAGGGGTACGAGTAAGAGGGTGGAAGCAAGGGGTGGAAGCAAGGGGTGGGAGTAAGGGGTATGAGTAAGTGGTAGGAGTAAGTGGTAGGAGTAAGGGGTAGAAGTAAGGGGTAGAAGTAAGGGGTAGGAGTAAGGGGTAGAAGTAAGGGGTAGAAGGAAGGGGTGGGAGCAAGGGGTGGGAATAAGGGGTGGGAATAAGGGGTGGGATTAAGGGGTGGGAGTAAGGGGTAGGAGTAAGGGGTAGGAGTGACGAGTAAGAATGTGGGACAAGAGGGAGGGGTAGCAGTGGGGGGTAGGGTTAGGTTACAAACTTCTATTTACTTCATCATCTGTATCCTGCTGGTGATGTTCTCTCTTTAAACAATTTGTAAAATAAATAAATAAATGGTCAGGTGTAAATGGTAAGAATTTAACAGAGTAATACTGAGGTATTACAAGAAAGAACTAAAAACTGTCCACTGTGTGTATCAACATTTTATAAAAGTATTTGTGAAGCTGTAAAATACTTAGATATAAACTTTTAATTCAACTCTGTAATAAAAATAATTGCAATAATGAATCTAAACAAGAAATGAACTGGGTGAAAAAAATCTACAAAATACTAAAAATATAAAAAAGAAGAATTACAGTAAAACCTGAATCATTGTAATAAACATTATTAAACTTTTCGTTGTTATGACCTAAAACAAACAAGGAAGACTCGTCTAGATTTTCGCTCTGTGAATTAACTCCTTGGATCGCTTTTGGGCAAGAGGGGAGTTACTCCGACTTATTCCGTGAAAATATTCCCAACTGTCCATAGAATCCGTTACAGTTTCCTTTATAGTAAGTGACTCACAAATGATTAATATTCCCATTCACCAATACTTTATTATATCAGAGAACAGTGCAGAGATAAGCTGGCCAATGAGCGATGGTCAAAGATAATACAGATTTAATACTGGATTGATAAGTACAGCTATAGTGATTTGTTTCATGTTACAGTAATAATAAACTTTATCAAATGTTATAACTACCAAAGTGTTATTTTCGTGATCGATACCCTGCTGCCAGGATTATAACATCGTTTAAAAGTTCAGTAAAAATATCATGCAGATTAAAACCTAACCTAGTGTATCGTAACCTAACTTAGCCTTTCCTAAGCTAACTTAGACTATCCTAAACTAGCCTAACCTATCCTAATCACACCAAACCTAACCTATCCTAAATTTATATATCATCAACAGATTTATAGATATGTTGGAGAAATAATTATCAAAAGTTTGTTGTCTCTGCAAATGTATTTTTAAAAAAAGAAAATGAAATTAAAACTTTCTAGAGAACTCAATTGTGTCATGAGCGTTGCGGCTTGGTTAGGTTAGGTAACATTAGGTTAGGTTAGATAAGGTAAGGTAAGATTAGGTAAGGTGAGGTAGTGTTAGGGTTAAATACATTTTACTAATTTTGCATCAAAATAATCACGACTGAAGGTATCGGATAAAAAACCTCTGAATATAATTCTTTTTCTGAGAAAAAAATTTCTTTACCACTTATTTTTTGCCCCACTTTTTTTATTAAGTTTGATGAACTTAGATTAGGTTAGGTATTATTTAACTCTGAGTCATGGGTACTTATTGGATACTTGGCAGAATAACTTGTTATAACTTGGTCCTAACAAAGGCGGAGTCTAAGCAAAAATGTTCACTTGACCTCATATTTGGATTTCATTACTGAAGGATATTTACAGCTATACCACATTAATAAGGTCTATCTGCAAGTTTATTCAGTCATAAAAAAAAATATACCCTAAATGTGGACAATAAAAATCTTCTATTTTGGTACAAATTACTTGAAAAGTTGTAAGAAGACAAAAGCTGCATCTCTTCCATAAAGCGAGAAATAGAACAGCCAAGCCTCTTCTTGTCGTAAAAAAAAACTAATATTGTATTTTAGTATGTTGATGTACAAAACATTTTCTTCATTATTCTATGATAAAACAAGTCTAACAAGCATTATTAAAACATATATTATTAATTTTTTTTCATGCAATCCGGAAATAGCGACTACTATATCCAGGTTGATCGTGTTGAGGTCCTGTAAGTTACAGGCTAGATTACGAGCTCACTTACGGAGTTCGATGCCAAATATTTGTTTTGAGAATCCCGATCTGAGACTGTAAGTCCAGTTACTTGTATGTATATTATGTTTGCTGGATTATGTATTATGTATGTATATTATGTATGTGCTCCATTTATATTTATTCAGCCTAGCTAGCAGCGTGTGGCAATGTTATTACCATATCCCACACGCTTAATTAATGTGCCTGGCGACGTATGGAAGCTGCTAATGTATCACTTGCCATACGTCGTCTATGGTAGTTGACCAAGAGCTTAGCTAGGGAGCAGTGCTACCCACCTCTGTGTACATACTCTTATCCAGTAAACCGAACCTACAAAACTATACAGGTGTTTGTGTTCTCTCCTGTATATAGAACTTATTACCCAGAACATCTAACATGGCGCAGTGCGTAGTTTTACTGGATTATTACGAGTGATTAGTGCAAGTTTGTGGAAAGCCGGCTGATGGATCCCCGCCTTGGGTCAACCCCGCGTCATCCCTCGAAGAATTTCGCAACTTTGAGCAGTGTCAGTGACAGTGATTTTCTGTGAAGTGTTTAGTGCATTGTGTGTTTCGTGCCATTCATGTGTGACCTTGTTCGAACGGATTTCCAAGGTATACGGCATGTTCTGGGCATTTGTGGGGTGTAGAGCTCAGCGCACCCTCCTCTGACCGTTTACAGAGAGCGACTGAGCTACTCCTATCTCCACCCCCCTCCCTCACAGCGCCGCCTCCACCCCCCCTCACAGCTGGGGCGAGACGCTCTGCCTGCCTGGGACACACACACATACATGTACTAACACTTGCTGACCGCGCGGCTTCATTATATATATTTTATATATATAACCTACTTATCTGTGTATTTAATTAAATTTTTTTGTCTGAAATCTTGTTGATACGACGGGCTGACCGGTCAACACTGATTTAAGACACAGTACACAGATAAAGTAGTTATGTCTCATGCCTTACGTAGCCGTGGACCCAGCGCCTGGATGAGTCAAGCGGATGATAGTCCCCCAGAGATGGATGACCAGGCCGGCCCAGCTCCCACAACATCGCGCAGCCCTTCACCTCAACATTCAGCGTTATCTCCAGAGATAATTGCCTTAATGAAGTTTATGAGAGATGAGAGACGCGAGGATGAAGCTCACAGACGTTTGGCGGATGAGCACAGAAGGCAAGCAGAGGCAGAACGAGACCACCAACGGAGAATGGAAGACAGTGCACGGTTTGAAGCCTTGATATCTCGCCTCACTGTTAACCAAGCCCCTGGCTCTAACACTGCCTCGGTACTGAATGGTTCAGATACCTCATCCATGCTTCCTTCACGCCCCCCAGCCCCACCTAAAGCAGCAGCTCAAACACCGCCCATCTTGGAGCCTGATGTAAATTTCCAGACTTTTCGCGAATGGCGGCGGCGGTGGGCTGATTATGCTACAATGGTGGATCTCCAGAGTTTGTCACAGCCTAAACAACTCATCCAGCTGCGTATGTGCCTGTCCTTGGAAGTTCAGCGTGTCTTAGAACATACGTTGCAGGTACCCCCAACCTCTTCGCTGTCTGTAGAGGAGGTACTGGACGTTCTACAACGGCACATCAAAGGACAGCAGAATGAAGCTCTGCGCAGGAGGGAATTGTTTAGCTGCAGACAGATGGAGGGTGAGTCTTTTGACGCCTTTTATGTACGTCTTAAGAGAGCCTCGGAAGAGGTAGATATATGTTTAGGCCACCACCAGCAGTGCGAGGAGACCCAGTTGAAGCAGGTGATCCTGATGGGTGTTAAGGACGAGGAACTTGTCCAACGCCTCACCTCCCTCGACTCTTCCTCTTCTCTTCAGGATGTGTTGACGATATGTCGCTCCTATGAGGCTGCCAGGTGTGCCACCTCTGCCATCCGAGCTCCCCCTACAGCTGTACGCGCTGTGTCCCGGTACAAGAAGGACAAGAAGTCTGCTCCTACGCCTTCGCCCACCACGTCCACGCCCGGTTCATTTTGTAACAACTGTGGTAAGCAGCACGGAACACAGGTGTGTCCAGCTGCTCAGTCTACCTGCAACAGTTGTGACCGTATGGGCCACTGGTCGCTCACAGTGCGGTGCCCAGCTAAGTACGTACAGTGCAATGTGTGCGGTCGTCTGGGCCACTATGACAAGTGTTGCCCTACCCACGAACCCAAGGGACAGCGTCGGCGGAAGCTTCGGCGCCCTTCTACCAGTGAGGGCCGCCCACAGTCGCCAAATCAGAGGCACGACGACCCTGGACAAAGCCCGACCCATTTTAGGAGGGTGTACTCCTCGCATCCCAGGACCAAAGTCCCCCAGTACATCAGCGTCATCGTGACCTACGGCGGTGTGTCATCCCGTCTTCAGATGTTGCCCGACACCGGCGCTGATGCTACAGTCATCGGTCCCCAGCATTTGCGATGCTTGGGGCTCTCTCCAAGCGATCTAGGACCGCCTCCCGAGGACCTCTGCGTCATGGCAGATGGTTCACAGATGGCCCCAGCCCTGGGTTCACTCTATGCACATGTCACCTTTGGCAACAGGTCGTGTCAGGCCTGGATTGACGTGCATAATGGTGTCCCGACTCCCTTGCTGTCCTACAGACATTGTCAAGAGTTGGCCATCATCTCCCAGGACTTCCCAACACCGATTCTCGAGGTAAATTACGCCAACAGGGTGCATGAAGGGAGCAGCAACTACCCTGCTGCCGCCCTACCCCTACCTCTGGCCAGTGACACCTCTCCTTCGGTAGTTGTCCCTGCTGCATCACGTCCCCACGCCTTGGCTCGCCTTCACGACAGTCACCGTGGAGCTGAGGCCACCAAACGACGTGCAAGACAGACTGTGTTCCGGCCTGGCATCGACCCCGACATCTCCAATGCTGTCCAGGTGTGTAAGCCCCGCCACGTATTACAACCCAGCCAGCAGCAGGTACCCTTCATGAGTGACGACAACCCCACCCGCCCCTTTGAGTCTGTGTCGGCCGACTTTTTCTGTGTGTCAGGAAAGTCCTTCCTGGTTATCGTCGACCGTCTCTCTGGTTGGCCGGTTGTCATCAAGGGCGGTAATGACACGACGTCTGCCGCCACCATCAGCAAGTTCCGCCACTACTTCCGTGACGTGGGCGTTCCTGTACGCCTGCGAACCGACGGAGGGCCTCAGTTCACAAGCCGGGACTTTGCTGCGTTCCTTGACCGATGGGGAGTCCGGCATGTGTTGTCATCGCCCCATTACCCGCAGTCCAACGGCCACGCTGAGGCTGCTGTCAAATCTTTGAAGCACCTCATCCTTAAGGTGGCCCCTTTTGGGAATATTGACTGCGAGGCCTTCGACCGGGGTCTTCTTGAACTCCGCAACACACCTAACTACACCGGACGCTCCCCTGCCCAGGTTTTGTATGGACGCCCCCTTCGTTCTTGTGTCCCTGCTCACCCTCAATCCTTCTCCAAGGAGTGGCAGGCTAAGACAGAGGATTGTGATCGCCGAGCCGCCGAACGTGTTCAGGACGTCGTCGCCCGCTACAACGACCACGCCCGTTCTCTCCCCAGGTTGAGTGTCGGCACCCAAGTCCGTGTTCAGGACCCGACCTCCCTACGTTGGGACAAAGTAGGCGTAGTCATGGGTCTCGGCAGGTCACGGGACTACCAGGTGCGGTTACCCAGTGGTCGCGTGTGGTGGAGGAACCGCCGTTTTCTCCGCCCCGTAACACTGCCTTCTGCTGGCCCCGCCACCAGTGTTGAGTCCCACACCCTTCCCAGTGATGAAGTCCCTCGACGCTCAGAACGGACCCAGAAGAAGAGGTCCGCTCAAGACTTTGCTATGAGCGTATAGGGGGGAGGGAGGTGTATGTTTATTATGTATGCTGGATTATGTATTATGTATGTATATTATGTATGTGCTCCATTTATATTTATTCAGCCTAGCTAGCAGCGTGTGGCAATGTTATTACCATATCCCACACGCTTAATTAATGTGCCTGGCGACGTATGGAAGCTGCTAATGTATCACTTGCCATACGTCGTCTATGGTAGTTGACCAAGAGCTTAGCTAGGGAGCAGTGCTACCCACCTCTGTGTACATACTCTTATCCAGTAAACCGAACCTACAAAACTATACAGGTGTTTGTGTTCTCTCCTGTATATAGAACTTATTACCCAGAACATCTAACATTACTTGGTAAACAAGTAGATACAGTGAAATAAACTGCTGTACCTAAATATTATGTAACTCAAAATATATTCCCAAAACAGCACGTTTACAGATGAAAATAAAAAAAAGCATAAATAATACAAACAAAATCAATTAATATGTTTTTTATTACAGTATTTTTAAATATCAGAAGCGTAGGTTCAGCGCTTCTTTTGTGTCTTTTTCCCGGTGAAGATGTAGTCTCCCCATGGCAGGTACTGGTCCTTTTGTACACGGCAGAAAGTGGTAGTTTCCTTCTTCTTCTTGTTGTTTTGGGTCTTGTTGTTTTGGGTCTTAGTGTGTTTTGTGGTCTGCAGTTTGTTAGATCGGGGGCCCTTCTCCTTCATCTGGCAAGGCTTCACCTCCACCTTAGTCACCTTCGATACAGTGCGTCGGAACACCATTGTGATGTACTGACACTAACAGCTCTCTCACTGAGGTCAAATCAAAATTTGACCATACAGAAAGAATTACGGTTTAATAAGGTTGGAATTTAAAGAAATTGACAACAAAATAAAGCTCTGTTTATCACTATAGTAAAGAGGGATGGTGTTTGTAAAGATGATGGATGGTGTTATAATATGTAGTGATGATGGATGGTGTTATATGTAGTGATGAAGGATGGCGTTATATTGTAGTAATGATGGATGGTGTTATATGTAGTGATGATAAGAGGGTAATATATAGTAGTGATGATGGATGGTGTTATATATATATATTGATGATGCATGATGTTATATGTAGTGATGATGGTTGGTGTTATATGTAGTGATGCTGGATGGTGTTATATGTAGTGATGATGGATAGAGTTATATGTAGTGATGATGGATGATGTTATATGTAGTGATGATGGGTGGTGTTATATGTAGTGATGTTGGATGGTGTTATATGTAGTGATGATGGATGATATTATATGTAGTGATGATAGAATGGTTCTATATGTAGTGATGATGGATGGTGTTATATGTAGTGATGATGGATGATGTTATATGTAGTGATGATAGGTTGGTTTTATATGTAGTGATGATGGATGGTGTTATATGTAGTGATGATGGATGGAGTTATATGTAGTGATGATGGATGATGTTATATGTAGTGATGATGGTTGATGTTATATGTAATGATGTCGGATGGTGTTATATGTCGTGATGGATGGTTCTATATTTAGTGATGGTGGATGGTGTTATATGTAGTGATGATGGATCGTGTTATATGTAGTGATGATGGATAGTATTATATGTAGTGATGATGATGGATGGTGTTATAAGTAGTGATGATGGATGTTATATGTAGTGATGAAGGATGGTGTTAGTGAAGATTGTGAAGTGAGATGTAGTGAAGATTGTGAAGTGAGATGTAGTGAAGATTGTGAAGTCAGATGTGGTGAAGATTGTGAAGTGAGATGTAGTGAAGATTGTGAAGTGAGATGTAGTGAAGATTGTGAAGTGAGATGTGAGATGTAGTGAAGATTGTGAAGTGAGATGTAGTGAAGATTGTGAAGTGAGATGTAGTGAAGATTGTGAAGTGAGATGTAGTGAAGATTGTGAAGTGAGATGTAGTGAAGATTGTGAAGTGAGATGTAGTGAAGATTGTGAAGTGAGATGTAGTGAAGATTGTGAAGTGAGATGTAGTGAAGATGTGTGAAGTGAGATGTAGTGAAGATTGTGAAGTGAGATGTAGTGAAGATTGTGAAGTGAGATGTAGTGAAGATTGTGAAGTGAGATGTGGTGAAGATTGTGAAGTGAGATTTAGTGAAGATTGTGAAGTGAGATGTGGTGAAGATTGTGAAGTGAGATATGGTGAAGATTGTGAAGTGAGATGTAGTGAAGATGTGTGAGATGTAGTGAAGATTAGTGAGATGTAGATTGTGAAGTGAGATGTAGTGAAGATTGTGAAGTGAGATGTAGTGAAGATTGTGAAGTGAGATGTAGTGAAGATTGTAGTGAAGATTGTGAAGTGAGAGTGAGTGAAGCTTGTGAAGTGGGATGTAGTGAAGATTGTGAAGTGAGATGTAGTGAAGATTGTGAAGTGGGATGTAGTGAAGATTGTGAAGTGAGATGTAGTGAAGATTGTGAAGTGAGATGTAATGAAGATTGTGAAGTGAGATGTAGTGAAGATTGTGAAGTGTGATGTAGTGAAGATTGTGAAGTGAGATGTAGTGAAGATTGTGGAGTGAGATGTAGTGAAGATTGTGAATTGAGAAGTAGTGAAGATTGTGAAGTGGGATGTAGTGAAGATTGTGAAGTGAGATGTAGTGAAGATTGTGAAGTGAGATGTAGTGAAGATTGTGAAGTGAGATGTAGTGAAGATTGTGAAGTGAGATGTAGTGAAGATTGTGAAGTGAGATGTAGTGAAGATTGTGAAGTGAGATGTAGTGAAGATTGTGAAGTGAGATGTGGTAAAGATTGTGAAGTGAGATGTGGTGAAGATTGTGAAGTGAGATTTGGTGAAGATTGTGAAGTGAGATGTGGTGAAGATTGTGAAGTGAGATATGGTGAAGATTGTGAAGTGAGATGTAGTAAAGATGTGAAGTGAGATGTAGTGAAGATTGTGAAGTGAGATGTAGTGAAGGTTGTGAAGTGAGATGTAGTGAAGATTGTGTAGTGAGATGTAGTGAAGATTGTGAAGTGAGATGTAGTGAAGATTGTGAAGTGAGATGTAGTGAAGATTGTGAAGTGAAATGTAGTGAAGATTGTGAGGTGAGATGTAGTAAAGATTGTGAGGTGAACATAAGAACATAAGAACATAAGAAAGTGGGATACTGCAGGAGGCCGACTGGCCCTTACAGGGCAGATCCCTTTCACACCCATCCCAGCACTTCCATGTGCCTATCCAACTTCGTCTTGAAGCTCCCTAGCGTCCCCGATCCTACTATAGCACTCGGTAGCCTATTCCACATATCCACAACTCTATTACCAAACCAGTGCTTGCCTATATCCTTTCTGAATCGGAATTTATCTAATTTAAAGCCATATGTTCTAGTTATTTCGTTATTACTGAGCTTCAGAACATCTTCCATTTCACCCTTGTTAATCCCACTTACCCACTTGTACACCTCTATCATATCTCCCCTAACTCTACGCCTCTCTAATGAATGTAAGCTTAAGCTTTTCAGTCTTTCTTCATATGGAAGGTTTCTAATATTATGGATTATTTTTGTCATTCTTCTTTGTACTCTCTCCAAAGAATCTATGTCCATTCTATAATAAGGACACCAGAACTGAACCGCATAATCCATGTGTGGCCTCACTAATGCTAGGTAAAGTTTCAAGATAACGTCAGCAGTTCTGTTACTCACAGACCTAGATATGAACCCAAGAATCCTGTTTGCCTTATTGCGAACGCTAATACATTGTTTTCTAGGTTTCAAGTCGTTGCTAACAAATACACCTTGATTTTTTTCACAAACTGAGTTTTCTATTTCCGTGTTACCTAGTTTATACTTAACGTTTGTATTCGTCTTCCCTATCTGTAGTACCTTGCATTTATCACTATTAAAAATCATTTGCCAGTCTACTGACCACTCATGTAAGGTATCTAGATCTCTTTGAAGGTGTTCAAAGTCACTGTCTGAATTTATCACTCTCCCCATTTTGGTATCATCTGCAAATTTACTAATCCTACTAGTTAATACTAAATCAGATCATTAATGAATATAACAAACAGCGAAGGGCATACAGATCACAGAGACTCGCTTTGACCGCTTTTAGTCGACTTTAATCCATTTATGCTGACTCTTTGTTTCCTACCAGTTAACCATGACCTAATCTACATTTTATGCTGAAGTCCACTATTCCATGTGCTTCTACCTTCTTATCAATCTCTCATGAGGGGACTCTATCGAATGCTTTACTGAAATCAAAAATAAATTATATCATATGACTTATCATTATCTACCGCTTCAAATACTACGAGAAAAAGCTAAAACAAATTTGTGTGAGACAAACGTCCTAAGTTGAACCGTGCTGAGAAGAATGAATTAAGTTGAATGTTTCAAAGTGGCTTCTGATTTTTAGCAATAATTGACTCTAGCTTGCCTGATTGACGTGAGACTAATGGGACGGTAATTTGATGCTATTGATTTATCACCCTTTTTGAAAATCAGACTACATTTGCAGGATTTCCAAGCTTCTACGGCACTAGGCCCGATTCTAATGACTTATTAAATAAAACTGCTAATGGATTACTCAACTCATCCTCTACATTCTTTTAATATTCTAGCATATACCTCAATCTGGACCAGGCGATTTATGAGAACTTCAGTTTGTTAATTGCTTTAAGCGCATCGTTACTAAGTGACATTATTCATCAACATATTTTCTATACTGTCGTTATATACCTTATGAACTTCTGGAAACTGTGCTAGGTTTTCATTTGTGAATACGGAGCGAAAATGACTATTTAACGTACTACACATTTCTAACTCATCATCAGTCATTTCTCCTGTCGTAGTTTTAAGGGGACCTATTGTATCTCTAACCTTTGATTTATACAGTTGATAAAAAACTTTGGGGGTATATTTCGATTCGTTTGCTACCTTGATTTCATAATTTCTCTTTGCTTTCCTAATTTCTGTTTATACCTGTCTTGTTAGGTTCTGATAGTAACCAAGTAAGTGATTTTCGCCTTTCTTAACTTTTCTATATACTCCTTTCTTTTTCCCTAGAAGATCTAAGAGTCTTTTATTCATCCATTTTGGTTGGTTCCGTATCGATCTGAATTTTCTTTTAAGGATGTGTTTATTTTGGGCATTATTGATTGTTGCAATAAATTGTTCATAAGTAGCTGCTAAATTAAATTCGGGGTTATCCCGTCCTAAGTTGACAGTTTCCGGAGGTGTGGGGGGGATTAATCTTTTGACCATAGGGTCATCCCTTAGGTCTCTCCTTATGCTACCGTAATTAGCATTCCTAAAATCGGGGATCAAGGCCGAATTTTCCTTCTTCCTGCCATCCCATATTATGTTAAAATATATGGCTTTATGATCACTGTTTCCTAGTTCGTCTCCAATCCCAACATCTTTTACTAGATTTTCATTATTACTGAGAACTAAATCGAGGATATTATTTCCTCTAGTGGGCAAGTTTATAAATTTATATATAAAACTATCCTGTACTACTTCTATAAAATCTTCAGATTCATTATCGCTAAGTTGATTTTTTCAATCTATGCCTGAAAAGTTGAAATCGCCTAGAATACATACATTGTTTCTATCAGATGCCTTCTTTATTTCCTCCCATAGCAATTTACCATCGTTCCTACTCAAATTAGGTAGTCTATATATAACACCAATGACTACGGATTCACTGCCCTCACCAATCTACCCAAATACTTTCATTGCCGCTATTTGTTTTAATGTTTGATTTATTGCAGCCTTTTAATGACACCCTGATATACACTGCTATACCGCCACCTCTCCTTCCTACTCTGTCAAATTTAAATAGGTTATATCCTGGAATATGAAATTCTGCTAAAAAATGCTTGCTGTTTGAATTTATCCATGTTTCTGTTATTGCAATTATATCTATGTTCTCTTTACTAACAATGGCCCTGAGCTGGTCCATTTTGTTACACAGGCTTCTACTATTAGTATAATAAACACTCAATATATTTCTTCCGTTTCTATCTGTTTTACATTTATTACTTTGATGTTTGTTATTTTGACTAACTATATTTTCAGCATTATCTACTTCTGTTTCACTACTTCCCAGGACCTGCTTGTTTTTTTACTCCCATTTTCCCCGACCCCTCTCTACTGGCGAAACCCCCCCTTCGGAGTGACAATTTCATGCTCCAGGGATGCAGACAACGTCTTTACCCCCTCACGAGACAAGTGTACTCCGTCGCGACAGTACAGGTAGTCGTTGCCAGAAAATCGTTGCCCCTCATCAATGAATGCCCAACCATTGTTTGCACAATGTTTTTCCAGTCGGCAATTAATAGCAATTGCCCTGGACAGCCATTCACGACCAACCCCTCTTCTAGGCAAGACACCACATACTATCGGGACCCCTCCCCTATCTCTAATCTTCCCCAACGCCTCCCTATACCTCTTGAAAAGTTCCTCACTCCTAACCTTACCTATGTCGTTTCCCCCCACACTAAGACACACTACTGGATTGGTACCCTCCCCTGACAAAACTCTGTCTAACCTCTCGGCTACATGCCCTATCCCAGCCCCAGGAAAACATACCCTAGTCCTACGTTTCCTATCTCTCGCACAAAAAGCCCGATCCATAAGCCTCACCTGGCTGAAGATTGTGAAGTGAGATGCAGTGAAGATTGTGAAGCGAGATGTAGTGAAGATTGTGAAATAAGATTATAAAGTAAACTGTAGTAATTGAGGTTAAACGAACGCGGGTTATTCTGTAGTGTATCCGTGTCTTGTTAACGTGGAACCAACATGGCGGTGGTTCTCAATATAGATACGTTATTTTGCCGGGAATTTCTGTCAAAACAAAATATGAATCAACCATATTTAGCCTAAATTAACCTAACGGCTTTATTATATATTCTAAGTTTTTTAAGTTGGATAGATCAGATCAGGTTAGGTTAAGTCAGGTTGGGTTAGGTTAGGTTAGTTTTGTTAATTTTGCCACTTAGAGGCTAGTTTATTGTACCCCCCATACTCATCCTGTCAGCTGTAGCACAGAGAGATTACAAAGTGGTGTTAGATGAGGTAGGTGGTTAAGTTAAGTTTC